>NC_083574.1:6341920-6364420 GCF_027579695.1 Neoarius graeffei
ATAACAGTTGATATAGTTATTTAAAGGTTCCCTGGATGGAGAAACACTGAAGGGAAACCAGCCGTTCCAAGAATGAGGAATGTGAACTTACTGAAGCCTGCTGAAGGATCCTGGAGAAGGTTAAACAGCTAAAGATTGATTTCTAAACGATGAAATTACTTTAAATGTTTTATGATGCTCTACAAAAAAACCCATAACCTCCTGCCACGTCCCATGATGTTGGAGAAGGCCCTGGCTGCACTGACCACCCGCACTGATGTCATGTGGACAGTATACACAGTTTATTTATGCGTCATGTGTTTAAAAATCTCTCGTCACCGAGTCGCCCTGAATCGCGACAGGACGAGACCTTTTCCCCATTCCTTCCACCCGCAGGCCCACAATGCTCCCTCATTTATCTCCATCACCCAATTACTCAACTCTCTAATTGAAGAGTTGGCAGTGTGAAGCTCATCTCCAGCGTGCAGACCTGAGAGCCTGCCAAGTCCTCCAGCACTGATCACTCACAGCCATTCCTCTTCCATTAGACGCTGGAGTTGACCTATGACGTTATTATTTAATAGACACACACACACACACACACACACACGCAAACGTAAATGTACTCTAAAAGTGCTGTAAATCCACACTCGTTTTTATCCACAAAAGTCAAATGTCACCCCCCCCCCCCCCCCCCCAAAAAAAAGATCCAAAACAAAACAAAACAAACTGGATGCAGATCTGGAGGATGATGAGGGAGATGTGAGAGATCTGACCAGTAGAGAGCACTAGAGTTCCATCATCAGAGAGATAACTGACTAAGAAAGAGAGAAAGAAAGAAGAGTGTGTGGATTTTCCACTGCCATGTCAGCATGAGGAGCAGGAACTGTTTTCTATCAGATGTGCAGCTCTGTGCTACACTGACCTGTCTCAACAACAACAACAACAACAACATCAGATAGAATAACAAAACATATTTAACAAGAATAAAAAAGCCATAATAATCAAGAATAACAGCGAATATAAACAAACAAACAAACAAACAAACAAACAAACAAATAAAGAAAGAAAGAACAATAACAAAAATAATAATTAATAATAGTAATGATAAAGAATAATAACAATGCATAATAATAACATATAATAATAAACAACAAGAACCACAAAGAACAATAGCAATAGTACATTTAACGACAATAATAAATAATAGCCATAATAATCAGGAACTACAGCAACGGCAAATATAAATACATAAATAAATAAATACAATACACAATAATAACAACCATAATACTAAAATATAATACAATTAACAACAACAACAACAACAACAACAATAAATATTAACCACAATATGTAATAGTAACAACTTCATCAACAACAAAAAACAGCAACAAAAATAAATAAATAAATAAATAAATAATAGCAACCATAATCCTAAAATACAATACAATTTACAACAACAAACAAACCAACAAATAAATAACAATACACAATAATAACAACCATAATTCTATAATATAATACAATTAACAACAATAAATAATAACCACAATATGCAAAAGTAACAACTTCATCAACAGCAACAACAACAAGAAGTATAAATAAATAAATAAATAAATAAATAATGACAAAAATTAAAATCATAACAAAATAATAATTAATAATAGTTGTGATGAATAATAACATTAATAATCTCATCTCATCTCATTATCTCTAGCCGCTTTATCCTGTTCTACAGGGTCGCGGGCAAGCTGGATCCTATCCCAGCTGACTATGGGCGAAAGGCGGGGTACACCCTGGACAAGTCGCCAGGTCATCACAGGGCTGACACATAGACACAGACAACCATTCACACTCACATTCACACCTACGGTCAATTTAGAGTCACCAGTTAACCTAACCTGCATGTCTTTGGACTGTGGGGGAAACCGGAGCACCCGGAGGAAACCCACGCGGACACGGGGAGAACATGCAAACTCCGCACAGAAAGGCCCTCGCCGGCCACGGGGCTCGAACCCGGACCTTCTTGCTGTGAGGTGGCAGTGCTAACCACTACACCACCATGTCGTCCAACATTAATATATAATAATAACTATAATACTAAAATATAATAACAATACATTTAACAATAATAAATAATAACCGTAAAAATAACATCAACAAATATAAATAAATAAAAATAATGACAACAATATCAACGAACAATAACAAAAATCACAATTAATAATAGTAATTATAAAGAATAATAACAATACATACTACTACTACTACTACTACTACTACTAATAATAATATAAATAATAATAATAATAATAATAATTTATATCTCAAATTTCATACTTTAAAGCCAAAGGAGTTTTACAGTGTGAAAAAAAACCCCAGAGAAATAAAAAGAAAATGGTATTAAAATAAATTTGTAAAATAGTAACAATAATAAAAAGTTATAAATACTAGCAGTTACAAAAAGAAGATACTAATATAAATAAAATAAGAATATAAGTGTTTAAAGTATTTTTGCAGCTGCTGTCTATTTTATACAACATTATGAAAATATATTAAATTTAAATGCTGTATGCTGATTGTTTCTGCTTAAAGGAGCAATATGTAATGTTCAGAAGGCCCCTGCTGCCGCTCATGGAATGAATGAATGACATGAATATCATGTTACTGCATTAAAAAACTCACATTATTATAAGTAAAACATCACGTTACTCTGATGAAATGTTGTATGTTGTGTTATTACAGGAAATCTCACATATGGGATAAATATGTCACAAAAGAAACTTAACTGAGCTTGTTTTTACAACACAGCCTTGCTACTGGTTAAGAGAATTTGTGAAATTTTATTTAATCCTTGACTTCGACCATATGATATTAAAGCCACTTATCAGTGTTATTCGTACGCTTTGTTATTAGATCATGGACATTACGCAGGATTCTCAATCCACAGCATTTATAAAGACCCTGAAATCGGTCAGGTGTCTTAGGAGGTCGCTTTATTCCCAGCTGATTGACCTGAGTGACATAAGAAACATCATGGTTTACAAATTACAGCATATTAAATGTTTATGAGCTGGGTATGTAGTTATGCAAAATGCTGTTTGTCTTCTATTAAAAACTTTGGATCCTCATGGAGACACAGGAATCACCTTCGGCGCAGATGGTACAGGAACCCAGGAAACCCTAACTTTACGTCCATCACTCGGAATGATGTACCGTTTCCTCCTAGCAATATGATATTTGGTGAAATAACATATTATTTGATCATAACAAGGTCATTTTTCTTGTAATAGCATAACATATTTCTCGTAATGCCATAATAATATGACATTTTCACATAATAATGTGATTTTTCTTGTTATAACGAACCATTGATGAGACTTTTTAAATTTCATTTGTGCCAGCAGAGAGCAGAGATATTTATACAAACTGCCTATAAACCTGAGTGTCATTGTTTCTCCTTTAAGGTCTAAAAAAACCCAAAAAAACAAACAAAAAAACCCTTGGCTTCCTGGAAAAACTGGTTATTTTGAGAAAATGGTTCAATTCCAGTTACAGAATTCCCAGGAAATAGTGAAATATTTCAGCATGAATTACTGAAGGAAGGTGTTCACTCAAACTACACAATATTATGTATGTTTTAAGAAAAAGCTTTACAAGGTGATGTGATAGATTTACAACCCCAAATCAGAAAACGTTTATCGGGATGGTGTGGAAAATGCAATAAAAAAAAAGCAGCGCTTCCTAAATTTTGAAATACTTTGACTCGTCCAGTATTTTATTGCATACAGAATGAACCCAAGATCATCTCATTCTCATCTCATTATCTCTAGCCGCTTTATCCTGTTCTACAGGGTCGCAGGCGAGCTGGAGCCTATCCCAGCTGACTACGGGCGAAAGGCGGGGTACACCCTGGACAAGTCGCCAGGTCATCACAGGGCTGACACATAGACACAGACAACCATTCACACTCACATTCACACCTACGCTCAATTTAGAGTCACCAGTTAACCTAACCTGCATGTCTTTGGACTGTGGGGGAAACCGGAGCACCCGGAGGAAACCCACGCGGACACGGGGAGAACATGCAAACTCCACACAGAAAGGCCCTCGCCGGCCACGGGGCTCGAACCCAGACCTTCTTGCTGTGAGGCGACAGCGCTAACCACTACACCACCGTGCCGCCTTAAGGAATTTTATTTTTTTTAAATTTTTTAAAAATTTTTTTAGAAAATTGTCCGTTCAAGGTCGCTGATGAGCTAAGCTGAGTACACAGAGACTCAAAAATATTGACGCAAACATTTGGTGCTTCTTTATTTAATACCTTTGGTATATGAGGTATCAATTATATAATCTCCAGGTGTGAAAAAGTGTTTGCCCCTCCCATTGCTACTAAAGGTGCAGTAACTAGTTGAGTCTAAGGGGCAATTACTTTTTCACACAGGGGCAAGTTGTATGGAACATTGGATGTTGTATACCTTTCTTTAATAAATACATAAACGGTGTCACAGATTGTTGTGCTTTTTGTTTGACATTCAGTGAAAATATCTTTCTATCTATCTATCTATCTATCTATCTATCTATCTATCTATCTATCTATCTATCTATCTATCTATCTATCTATCTATCTATCTATCTATCTATCTAGTGTATAAAGTTGTGAAATAAACAGTTGTATAAAACGACGATCAGCTGTCATTAATATTAAAGTTATCGATGTTCTTGGTCTTTGTTTTCAGAACCATTTCAAACATTATGAGAACTCAAACCCATTTTGTGCACCCTTTCAGTCCAGTGTTCCTGTTTTCCTGCGTTCGCTCCTCATTTTGTCGGCTGGAAATTTTACACGCGTGCTGAAAAAAATAAAGTGCAGTGTAGAGGAGCTTCTAGAGCGCTGAGCTCACTAATGTAAATACTGCTGACATTTACCACACAGTGACATATCACTCTACTCATCTGGACCTTACCGTACACGTACACTCAACTACTTCCTGTGTGTGTGTGTGTGTGTGTGTGTGTGTGTGTGTGTTTCAGAAGACACAGAGAGACTAAGCTGTTTAAGCCAGCAGCAGTGTAAATCCATCAGTAGCCATCTCTCTCACACTCGGGCGTATTTATGAGCCTGATCTGACATTCGTTTCTGCAGCAGAGAAAGAGAGAGAGAGAGAGAGAGAGAGAGAGAGAGAGAGAGAGAGAGAACACAGGTAGGGACAGTGATGTATAAACACTGGGACGACTGGGATCCCTCAGGATGACACTGCTTGCCTGAGGAACCCCACAGAACCCACGGTGTGTGAGAACAGACATTTATAGTTTGGAATTAATGTCTCAGGATGAAATGCGTGTGTGTGTGTGTGTGTGTGTGTGTGTAAGACAGAGAGACAGAAAGTGTTGGTCAGTGGGTTTATAATTGGATATTTATGTACCTATGGTACTCAGGGTTAACACTAAGCTGCTTACACACACACACACACAGACACACACATCTGCGTTATAAGGCCTCACTGTCATGGCCAGGGTGAAGAAAAAAATCCAAGCAGAGCGAACCGTCTTTATTTCTTCCTGTCTCCAGAAATAGAGTGGGAAAAAAGAGACTGAGTGAAAGAGAGAGAGAGAGAGCAAGCAAGCGAGGCGAGCTCTGGACCGTGTGCTGTCTGAGTTACGGTTTCCTGCCTCTCCTCGCTCTGAGAGGAAGAAAACGAGGAGTCATCCATCAGAGACTCGAGTCTGCGTCCCCCTGAACCACACATGACCTTCTGCTATGACCAGAGCAGATCTGACATACAACACGACCAGCACAGCTCCAGATCACGTAAATCAACCTGCTCGCTCGTCAGCTAAATAAAAATAAATAAATAAATTTAAGTTTCATATCACGAATCCAGATTAACCTTGCGTCAGGGTTCGTGATGCTCTTGTCATGATGCATTAAGAAATTCATCGTATTTAACAGTTATTCTATGAAATCGAGTCGTACACGAACTGATAGCCGATGAGGCGCATAGCATGGAGTGGAATAACTGTTTTATTCTATCCACATGCACTGGATTTTGAGAAACTGAGCATTTTTCTTTTCATTTTTTTGCAAATTCGTTAAAAAAAACTTTATACAAAATGTCCGACAAAATCATTTCTGATTAGAATGTAAACAAACCAGTGAAATTACAGGAGCAATTTGTGAAAAATGCAATAATAATAATAATAATAATAATAATAATTCTTGAAAAATAATAAAAGATACGTTCTTACGATTAAATACTTTCATTCCACATTTTGTTGGTTTTTTTTGTATTTTTTGGAGTTTTGTTTTCAAGAAGTGTTTTTATTTCATCCTCGGTTGCTTCAGCAACACGCTCCGCCAATTTGTTTTTCTTCTTTAGGGTTTTTTGGCAGTTGGCAAACCAACTTCAAGGTGAATTACCGCCACCGACTGGCCTGGAGTGTGGAACAGGAGACACTGGGGTGGAAAAAAAACAACTATATTCTTTCAACTATTTCTGTTTCTTTTAAATACTCGATAACAAAGTGATCTATCTGACTTGATGCGCACCACCATTTTGTTTTTGTCTACTCATGGTATATGAGCTGATATCCTAGTAGTAGAGCCAATCAGAGTGTGTGATTGCTCATATCCAGTGAATGTGGATAGAATAACAGCATTTATACACCATTTCAGCACGGGCTGTTTTATCCGCCACATCCAGCTGTTTTAACTGATTAGCATGTATTCATCTCCGCAGCTAACAAAACTAGACACCTGACGTGTTTGTTAAAATAGTAAAGTTAATTTATTAGTAGTGAAGTAGTTGATGGGCAATTTTTCAGTTTTGAAACATAATCAATAAGACGTGTGCTGTGAGAGGAAATAATTAAGAACGTCATGGTTGTGATGAAGCGGCAGTGTTACGACTTTTTCTAAATTTCCCAACTATTACAATACTTTATTTATTCATGACACATCATACTGTGCTTTTAATCCATTGAGACATATTTATTGTCTACAAAACAAGCTAGTTCCTGTTATCACTTACGCTATGGTGGATATAAGCAATCATTCCATCACCAGCCTTGTCTTTGTTACCAGTTTGTCATGTTGCTGAGAAACGTCTACTAATAGAAAACTTCACTGTATCAACAATTGTAAAAATTACTATAGCATTACTATGGAAACGATCATGTATTAGAACCTTAAAGCGATTCGGCCTTTCGATTTCATAAAATCAGTGAAATTTAGTTCCCTCTGAGATGTGCTCATTGTGATAAATGTTTATTTCTGTAATATCTCACAAAATATCAGGCCATTCTGTGGCTGGGAAGTTATTTAATTTGAGGGGATTAAAGCAAATAATGTGCATGAAATCGCTCATTTTGCGCAGTCAAGCAGACAGAGGAAGTCCGTGTGTGTGTGTGTGTGTGTGTGCGCATGCACAGGTTTACCTTTGACATCATTCTGTCGCTAAACGAACAGCTGATCACACCGAGGTGCTCGCTGAGCGCCGATATTTATTAGTTTGGTCCTGCGTTTCCTTTCCTTCGTATATAACATAACGTCTTTTCTTCTCGCTTTCCGTTTCGGTCTTTCACGTTTCATTCGCACACTCATGTCCTCCATTTTTCTCTCCTGTTTCAAATTTGTATCCCACAATGCCTTGTGTGAACGGGGAAAACCCACCACGTGATGTGATGCATGACGTAGTATCTTGAATTGAATTATGGTGAAGCAGGAAAAAATAGCGGAGTATTTTGGGCCACGTGGCTCTAAATTCATTAATTGTTCTGTTTTAAAAAAACGAATAAAATTGGAAGTCTGTGATTTGAATTCAGTAGCTTTTGTTCCACTAAACAAAAATAATCAGGTGTCAGAGAAAATTCTTTTTATGACGTAGGCTTGAAAAATCTGAAAGGCAGTCTCGCTTTAATGTAAACTAATGTTTCGTCTTTTAAATCATGAATTCTTTGTATCAAAGAACACAACGGCTTGCATAGCTAGCGAGTTGTAGATACATATGTCATAATGCTAGCTAGGAAGTTACATCATCTTATATTACATTACATTTTTCTGTCAGGTAATAATAATAATAATAATAATAATAATGCATTTAACCACAAATGAATGGAAGCCAATGAATTAAACCACAGTATGTACAACGCCGATTCCAAAAAAGTTGGGACAAAGTACAAATTGTAAATAAAAACGGAATGCAATAATTTACAAATCTCAAAAACTGATATTGTATTCACAATAGAACATAGACAACATATCAAATGTCGAAAGTGAGACATTTTGAAATTTCATGCCAAATATTGGCTCATTTGAAATTTCATGACAGCAACACATCTCAAAAAAGTTGGGACAGGGGCAATAAGAGGCTGGAAAAGTTCAAGGTACAAAAAAGGAACAGCTTGAGGACCAAATTGCAACTTGAATTTGAATTGAATTTGAATTTATTTATTTATTTCGAACATGTATAAAAATGTATGTAACTATTTGTACATACAAAAGAAAGAAAATGAAAAAAGTGACAAAAAAAAGAATAAATAAAATAACATAAAGAGCTAATACATTACAATACACCGCACATTGTTCGAAAAAGGAGTGGGAAGAAGTACAATACTTTTTTTTTAATTTATACATATATACATACATATATACATACACATACACACATACACACATATACACACATACATACATACATACATACATATATATATATATATATATATATATATATATATATATATATATATATATATATATATATATATACATACATACACACATATACATACAAACACATACACTTCATAAATATCATAAATATCAACTCATTAGGTCAATTGGCAATAGGTCATTAACATGACTGGGTATAAAAAGAGCATCTTGGAGTGGTAGCGGCTCTCAGAAGTAAAGATGGGAAGAGGATCACCAATCCCCCTAATTCTGCACCGACAAATAGTGGAGCAATATCAGAAAGGAGTTCGACAGTGTAAAATTGCAAAGAGTTTGAACATATCATCATCTACAGTGCATAATATCATCAAAAGATTCAGAGAATCTGGAAGAATCTCTGTGCGTAAGGGTCAAGGCCGGAAAACCATACTGGGTGCCCGTGATCTTCGGGCCCTTAGACGGCACTGCATCACATACAGGCATGCTTCTGTATTGGAAATCACAAAATGGGCTCAGGAATATTTCCAGAGAACATTATCTGTGAACACAATTCACTGTGGGCGGCACGGTGGTGTAGTGGTTAGCGCTGTCGCCTCACAGCAAGAAGGTCCTGGGTTCGAGCCCCGGGGCCGGCGAGGGCCTTTCTGTGTGGAGTTTGCATGTTCTCCCCGTGTCCGCGTGGGTTTCCTCCGGGTGCTCCGGTTTCCCCCACAGTCCAAAGACATGCAGGTTAGGTTAACTGGTGACTCTAAATTGACCGTAGGTGTGAATGTGAGTGTGAATGGTTGTCTGTGTCTATGTGTCAGCCCTGTGATGACCTGGCGACTTGTCCAGGGTGTACCCCGCCTTTCGCCCATAGTCAGCTGGGATAGGCTCCAGCTTGCCTGCGACCCTGTAGAAGGATAAAGCGGCTAGAGATAATGAGATGAGATGAGATGAGACAATTCACTGTGCCATCCGCCGTTGCCAGCTAAAACTCTATAGTTCAAAGAAGAAGCCGTATCTAAACATGATCCAGAAGCGCAGACGTCTTCTCTGGGCCAAGGCTCATTTAAAATGGACTGTGGCAAACTGGAAAACTGTTCTGTGGTCAGACGAATCAAAATTTGAAGTTCTTTATGGAAATCAGGGACGCCGTGTCATTCGGACTAAAGAGGAGAAGGACAACCCAAGTTGTTATCAGCGCTCAGTTCAGAAGCCTGCATCTCTGATGGTATGGGGTTGCATTAGTGCGTGTGGCATGGGCAGCTTACACATCTGGAAAGACACCATCAATGCTGAAAGGTATATCCAGATTCTAGAGCAACATATGCTCCCATCCAGACGACGTCTCTTTCAGGGAAGACCTTGCATTTTCCAACATGACAATGCCAAACCACATACTGCATCAATTATAGCATCATGGCTGCGTAGAAGAAGGGTCCGGGTACTGAACTGGCCAGCCTGCAGTCCAGATCTTTCACCCATAGAAAACATTTGGCGCATCATAAAACGGAAGATACGACAAAAAAGACCTAAGACAGTTGAGCAACTAGAATCCTACATTAGACAAGAATGGGTTAACATTCCTATCCCTAAACTTGAGCAACTTGTCTCCTCAGTCCCCAGACGTTTACAGACTGTTGTAAAGAGAAAAGGGGATGTCTCACAGTGGGAAACATGGCCTTGTCCCAACATTTTGAGATGTGTTGTTGTCATGAAATTTAAAATCACCTCATTTTCCTCTTTAAATTATACATTTTCTCAGTTTAAACATTTGATATGTCATCTATGTTCTATTCTGAATAAAATATGGAATTTTGAAACTTCCACATCATTGCATTCCGTTTTTATTTACAATTTGTACTTTGTCCCAACTTTTTTGGAATCAGGGTTGTACAAAAAAAGAATTGAGACCCAATCAAAATAAAACCTGAGAACAATCTACACGTCTTGGCAGCAATGTGGAGACAGATTAGCATTCCTCGCACAAGAAAACACAATAATCTGCACGTTATCGGAGCCTAAATGCATGGAAATATCATTTCACAGCACAACATCCAACCTGTGGATACATATACAGGTGAGCTATGAGGTAGCTGAGAGAGCTAGCTAGATATTTTAAGGTTTTAAAGTGTGAACGCTCTGTAATAAACTTAAGATATGTTTTTTTTTTAAATGCTAGCTACACTCAAAGTAATGCTCAGGATAATGTGTAAGGGACATCTTTGTTTGAGAGCTAGCATCACTATATAGCTCGAAATGTGTCTGAATTAAGTAACAAAGCTAGCAAGCTAATGAAACACAAGCAGCATGTAGCTAGCTAGCTAATGCTACTTTACTCTTTACTTAGTTTTTACCCTTACTTGAGTAATTTTTATGATCACTACTCTGACTTTTTAAGTGGATTAATACTGCAGTAGTGTTTACTCAAGTCAGTGTGTTTTGTACTCTTTACACCGAGCAAAGCCTGAGAGAGAGAGAGAGAGAGAGAGAGAGAGAGAGAGAGAGAGAGAGAGGGAAACGAAATAATCAGTAATCCAAACAAGCAGTATGTCTGCTTTGGACTGCCGTCGATTTAGAGGGGGCTTTGCAGGATATTATCAGCATCCTGTCTCACTGACCTGACCACCAATAGCATGTAAGGAGTGTGACCTCGACTCAGGGCAAGCCCTCTGGAGACGACCCCGTGACCTCGTCTGGAGGCGAGCTCGCTCTCTGACAGATAGATGTGTGTCTGAGAGAAAGACAAAACCAGAATAGAGAGAAAAAACTCTGGAACCCACAGGATGAGAGGAGAGATAGAGAGAGAGAGAGAGAGAGAGAGAGAGAGAGAGAGAGAGAGAGAGAGAACCACAGCGGATTTTATCCCCGAACTCCCGCCACTCTGCATTAGGGCTAAAACAGGCGAGATAAATCACGAAGGAAACAACAATAAAAAAACAATTCAGCGAGAGGGAGATAAAGCTGCCTGGTGTAACATGTGCTGAAAAAGTGTTTGCATAACATTTGAACTCTGCATCGTAAAACTGACATAAGCATGTCATAAATGTGTCAAAATTTACAGGACGCTATTTTACTGTACGGCTAGTGTGATGTCAGGATTTGAGAAGAAGCTAATTCCATATATAACTTGATAAAGTAAATGAACAAATAAATGAACTTGGGCAATGGTAGAGTCAGGCTTGTAGTACTCGAGTCCAGGACTTGTGCCCTAATTTTAAGGACTCGTGACTCGACTTGGACTTGGACTCGTGCATTAACTGCATTCGGACTCGTAAATTGGACACGAGGACTCGGATTTTTTCTTTATTTTTTTGTAACATGCCATAATAATTTGGCATAATATATTTATATCTGGGCGGCACGGTGGTGTAGTGGTTAGCGCTGTCACCTCACAGCAAGAAGGTCCGGGTTCGAGCCCCGTGGCCGGCGAGGGCCTTTCTGTGCGGAGTTTGCATGTTCTCCCCGTGTCCGCGTGGGTTTCCTTCGGGCGCTCCGGTTTCCCCCACAGTCCAAAGACATGCAGGTTAGGTTAACTGGTGACTCTAAATTGACCGTAGGTGTGAATGTGAGTGTGAATGGTTGTCTATGTGTCAGCCCTGTGATGACCTGGCGACTTGTCCAGGGTGTACCCCGCCTTTCGCCCGTAGTCAGCTGGGATAGGCTCCAGCTTGCCTGTGACCCTGTAGAACAGGATAAAGCGGCAAGAGATAATGAGATGAGATATTTATATCTACATTAATTTTTATACTAATTTCGTGTAAGAGCGTCACACCTGCGTGCCTTGGAGCATGCATCAGATAGACTCTCGTGCGCACACCGTAAATGACTCGCACCTGCACAGGATTGAGGCGCAATCAGTGCGCCAATATAAAAACTGTGAAAACACACTTTGCAAAGTATTGAGTTGCGTTGCTGACAAATTACTGAGATTTATTTCCTTGTTTGGTTTCCTGATCCCTGATTTCCTGTTTCTCGTCTTTGATTCTGCCGAGTCTACGATGGCCTGTTTTTGCCTCACGTGACCTATCGCCTGTTTCACCGTTTTACAATTTTCCCTGTCGTTCTGGATTGTTTACCGTCTTCACTTGTATTAATAAACACACCTTCTGCACTTATATCCGTCTCCCAACCATCTCTGACAGAATACTTCACACTCCCTGATAAAGAGAAGCACATTCATCTGTTCATACGCCATGTTCAGGAACAAACTAATGCTAATGGCACTGAAACAGCCACCGTCAAATGGTGTGGTTGGAGTCTTGTTCTTGGACTCGACTCGGATCAATAGTGGACTCGACTCGAAATGTTTTTTAATGGATTTGGACTTGAACACTGGGGACTCGAGACTGGACTTGGGGTTTCGTGACTCAACTACAACACTGGGTAGAGTCCATACCGCCGCCAAGCCATATACTGTATTATCGACATCAAAATCAAGTCACTTGAACCGAGGATAATACTAAAGCTGTCCACCAAATTTCATCCAAATCTGTTCACTACTTTTTGAATTATGTTGGGAAATGACAAAAAATTTAAAAATTTAAAAAATCCTGGATCCACATCTTGGCCCATGGCTCACCTTTCCACCAAATTTCATCCAAATCCATTCACAAATTTTTGAGTTACATTGCAAACAAACAAACAGAGGTAAAAACACAAAGATAACCTCCAACACAATTAGTGTTAGCGGAGGTAACAATTCCTTGTTAAATTTTTGTTTGTGCACTTTCCTTAGCATACAACATTTCTATAAGGAATCAAACACTCTGCGTCATGCTGTTATTGGAAATTAATAAACAACACCTTGTTCTCTACCCAAGTTCATTATTTTCTGTTGAAGGCTACAGGACATCACAATAATGATGTATAACGTAAAGAACGACATGCTGCCTGCTAATATAACAGACCTGTTTGGAAGATCACCATCTAGCTATAATCTCAGAAATTCAGGCTTTTTCATCAACAGATTCAACACTGTGTGTTATAGGAAACATTCACTGAGATACCATATTTGTGGTCAAAACTA
The DNA here is from genome assembly GCF_027579695.1 of Neoarius graeffei. Classification (NCBI taxonomy): domain Eukaryota; kingdom Metazoa; phylum Chordata; class Actinopteri; order Siluriformes; family Ariidae; genus Neoarius; species Neoarius graeffei. Next base: position 6,355,588 of record NC_083574.1, read on the forward strand.
GATAGTAATGATAGAAAAGCAAATTCTGTATCTTCCTTTATGTCATGTATAAGAAAGAAGGATCTTAGATCTATAGCACAAGGCAGCTGTGCTTCATGATCTGCATGTCAAAGTTAACATACCGGTACCATGACCTACAATATATAACAATCGGCATATTAATATAGAATTTAATACTGAGATTTAGATTTGATACTTTGATGAGTTTTACCTAGAATATACAGTATATTAAACATTTTAATATAGAATTAACATTTTATTGTATATATTTAAGGTTATAGATTTGAGTATATTCACTGAGAATGAAATGTAATATTTCCTTCATATCTATTTATTTATATTCCATTCTAATCAAGGATCTTTCTTTTTTTTTGTCGAGAATATCAGTTATCAATTATCAACAGTCCATAATTATCAACACTTTTTCAGATTTACCAATAAACAAACAATTTTACAAAAGGTGAGTTTCAGTTACAACAGTTATTATTGGTTAATTAATCAACCTGAAGACCCACCTCACCCTTTGATCTTGTCATCTGATGACAGCTCGTTACCTGAGATGGAATTTTTTTCAGCACAATCAGCAATTTTTCAGAAAACCCGGACGTTATCATCGCAGGTAAGCATGGCGGAAAGATCATGGACATGTTTTACTGATCAAATTCACCGATATTTCATGATTTCTTCGTCGAAACCTACTTTGTTTCTTACTCTTTCGTTTGACAGTCGCCATTTTGTATCTAAACGCGCGTTTGAGAAGTCACGTGTGTGAGGTGTCGATAATAGTGATCACTTTCACCGGTGTCCAGCATTATCGACACCCTGTGGAATTAAGGGACATTTACAACTGTTATGGATCCATCTTTGTGTAATATTGTTGAAGTAGATGAAGTGCTTAAAAAAATAAAAGTGCTGTGATTTATAATATTTTTTTTCTGATTCATAACAGAATGGAATGTTTATAGAGTATTTGGAATCTGATTGCAATAAATCGAATTAGAACAGAATTAAATTCCTACCATATAAAAACATGACATGCTTGAAATATTCAGATTTTTCTATTCCATTCAGAATTCTTTTTTTTGCAGTTTGTTGTAAATCTCTACTACATATTACAATATCAGTAGACATTTTATATTTTGGTTCGAGGAATGACATGCGACCTTTGACCTGGATTTTCATGTGGTTACAATCTCAATTCCCTGTTGACATTTATTGGTAAACTACAAAACTAAATTAATACAAACAACAACAACAACAACAACAAATGATTAACAAAATGTGATCTACGAAAATACTGAGAAAGTGGGTAGAAAGTGGAACAAAAAGATTTTCTGATGCAGGTTAAATATCAGTTCATTTGGTTACAAACATTAGAATTACTTTCTCATTTACATAAAACACCAACATCCATATATTTATATAAAAGATATTTTAGACTAAATATAAGTCTATGTAAAACAAAATTTAAATAAAACCTATGTTTTGTGAACTTAATACCACATACCGATTCTTTTTTTTAATATAAATAATAATTTTGATGTCGATAATTGTGGAACGGTGTCGAGAACTGTGGACAAAGGAGTTGATAATTGTGGAACGGTGTCGAGAACTGTGGACAAAGGTGTTGATAATCTTGGAACGGTGTCAAGAACTGTGGACAAAGGTGTTGATAATCTTGGAACAGTGTCGAGAACTGTGGACAAAGGTGTTGATAATCATGGAACGGTGTCGAGAACTGTGGACAAAGGTGTTGATAATCGTGGAACGGTGTCGAGAACTGTGGACAAAGGTGTTAATAATTGTGGAACGGTGTCGAGAACTGTGGACAAAAGTGTTGATAATTGTGGAACGGTGTCGATAACTGTGGACAAAGGTGTTGATAATCGTGGAACGGTGTCACATGATCTGATACGCTAAGTAATCGGGAATGAACTCATTTTTTTTCCAGTGGAAGTTTGAGTAATTATTCATGCACAATTTATGTATTGAAAGTCTTTTCTACTTTTGCAACTACCAAAAGATTGTTAAGGTGTTGATAATTGTAGCCGCCGCTCTAGTATACACTTAAGATTTATTGTTTACATTTAAGATTATAGATAGAAGTATAAGATATATTTCAGATTTTATTCATATTTATTTATTTATAGCTAGTGTTCCCAATGAGTAGGCTACTTGCGGCCAGCTATAAGTCTGACACTTTCATAAAGTTGTTGATTGATTGATTTTCCTAAACCAGCACATTCTGACATGTTTATTTCTCTTAGACTTTGCCAACACATCAAACTTTTTATCCAATTATAGTTACCGTCCATTTAATGATTTCAACTGTCCACGAACCACTTAGCTTCTGTTATCACTTACGCTACAGCAGCTATAAACATTCGTTCATTTCTCTGTCTGGAAGACGTACTGACTGTTACAAAGCACTGACACTGGAGACTCCTTCCCTAAATGTTCAGCAAACAAACTTCTCCGACCAACATACAAGACCCTGTGGATGAGCTGTTACGATAGAAACGATAATATCTAGTATTAGAAGGAGTGCATTAATGTGGATAAACCTGAGATGTGAACTACTATCCAAGCTACCATGAATTCATCAAAAGAAAATTAATCAGCACCTTTTGACCAATCAGGATTGAGAATTCAGCAGAACAGAGTCAAGAAAAAAACTCATCGGCTTTAAGAAGGAAAAATTTATGGATAATAAAATAAATGATGGGCGGCATGGTGGTGTAGTGGTTAGCGCTGTCGCCTCACAGCAAGAAGGTCCGGGTTCGAGCCCCGTGGCCGGCGAGGGCCTTTCTGTGCGGAGTTTGCATGTTCTCCCCGTGTCCGCGTGGGTTTCCTCCGGGTGCTCCGGTTTCCCCCACAGTCCAAAGACATGCAGGTTAGGTTAACTGGTGACTCTAAATTGAGCGTAGGTGTGAATGTGAGTGTGAATGGTTGTCTGTGTCTATGTGTCAGCCCTGTGATGACCTGGCGACTTGTCCAGGGTGTACCCCGCCTTTCGCCCGTAGTCAGCTGGGATAGGCTCCAGCTTGCCCGCGACCCTGTAGAACAGGATAAAGCGGCTAGAGATAATGAGATGAGATAATATTTTTGTCTCATTTGTTTAACTGGGTTCTCTTTATCTACTTTTAGGACTTGTGTGAAAATCTGATGATGTTTTAGGTAGTATTTATGTACCAATATAGAACATTCTAAAGGATTCACAAACTTTCAAGCACCACTATATTCAGAGAACGCTCGAAGAACCTTCCGCTTTTAAGTCAGTTTATATCCTTTGCCTTTGACCTTTCTTGAGGTCTGTGTATGCCTGATGTGCACTTTATAAACTGCTGAATGTGCTGACTGCTCAGCGGTTTGTGACCCTTTGTCTCTTTACTGTAACTCTCCCGTACGCCCTTCTCCTCTGCACTCTGTCCTTCGCTGCCCATCCAAACAGTCGTTCTCACCGCACGCCAGAAATAAAACCTGGCGCCTTTTCTCTCGGTCCTGAAGATCAGTGTTGGAACACACATTCGGCACATGTGTCGACTTGGATTCCTCTCAGAACAGAGCTGAGTCAGAACCAGCCTTCGACGCCTTCGACCATGTCAGGATCTGATTTACTGTCATTACAAACGGGGATTTCTGAGGAAAAGATATCATGGATGGGACATGAGACACCAGAAGACACGTATCGCAACTAATGTGTTAGTCAGTAAACAAAGTATAAATCAGAAGGCGTCTTTTTTGACCAAACACTTCTGCGTTTGGAAATTGCAAAAAAAAAAAGTGTCCTTTTCAGTATTTAAGTATTTCAGCGGTCATCAGAGCTCGCATCATCATCACAACTCACCTGCTGGTGAATCAGAAAAGGTGACTAACCAGAAAGTACATTTCCTCAAACTAGTTACTTTATTTATTTACTTTGGATAAGCAGCGCTGACTGGAGAGTGTGGACCATTACCATAACCATCACCACTCTTACCGGTTCTAGCTAGTATTAGCTAACTCATGAAAGCGAGACTGCCTTTCAACTTTTTCAAGTGTAGCAGTGTTCTCCACTATCGTTAATGACTCGGCGGCCCGCCGAGTCATAACGGCTAGAAGAGCTATTACCGCCGACTCATAAATGCGCCGCCGAGCCTTAATTTTTGGCCGCCCAGTCAAAAAAAATAAAAGTTTACTTCAAAGAAAAGTAAAAAAACCATGCCAATACAAACACCAAATACAAACACCAAAGTAATTCTCTGATCACAGATCGTTGATGCGCTTTACTTTACGATAGGTTCAACATGTTTCAATGTCGCGCGGGCATATAGTCGAACGCCGACTTGCCGAATTATCTATCTTCCATAACGTTTTTTCCCCTTTAAGCTGGTCCCAGTGGTCACGATGATAACGACTACGTAGAGTGATGCACATTATGTAGGTCAGATCGGCTCTGCTTCATCTTCATTAAGCGTTAGCATAGGTTATCTTTCATCACTTGGCTATCATTCTCAACTCTTATGATGTCTTTGTTTGGTTGGCTGAAATGGAAAGATCTTGATTCTAAATCTTCTGGCGCTAAGTCTAGTGAAGATTCTGATTTAGATATAAGTGATAATCTGGTGGAGAATAGGTCTAGTAATGATAGTGTTGTCGTAGGCGATTCAGATGATGAGGATTCTGTTAACGTTACTGTTAGCGAAGCACTGCCCGCAAAACGCACTGTCTTTAATCGCAGTTAAGTGGCTCCGATTGCCTCAGACCTCCGAGAGGAGTACGGTCACGGGCAATTGCTCTAAGACAACGAGGGAGGCTCAGCCTCCTCTAAAAATGACGAACATCGTGTAGGATGAATTGCGCTAGGCTTATGTTATAGCCGACCTTATAACATTGCTATTTCAGATCCAGAATCATAGAAATATATGTGCTCAACCCACTACAGTGCGAAATCATTCCCTTATAACTTTAATGTGTGCGTGAGTTTTTCCCCCTCGTGACAACGCGATGCAGCCCAGCCTCAGTGGACTTCAGTGGCATTTGGGAGCTATGTGCTTTTCAATCTCAAAATGCAAGACGATTATTGGACAAATACTGCGAAAATGCCCGAAATAAACGAAAATGCGAAATAAATAACATGCAACTTAGATGCCAGGAAATGGCATCTGAGGGGTTTCTTATTTCAAAATTTTCTGGTGCGAGGGGGGACACCCCCCTCGCAACCCCCCCAGCGATGGCCGCTTGATACTACCACCGAGCTATAACTTCAGGTAGTGAAGAACACTGCTGTAGGTCATAAAAAGAATTTTCCCCGACACCTGATTATTTTTGTTTAGTGGACCGGAAGCTACTGAATTTGAATCACAGGCTTCCAATTTTATTGTATGTTTTAAAATAGAATAATTAATGAATTTAAAGCCACGTGGCCCTAAATTCTCCACTGTATTTTCCTGCTTCACCATGAACCAATTCAAGATACTACATCTATTGGTGGGACATGGCGATTCATTTCCGCCAGTTCGTTCATGTCGGTCAGTTCAGCAAAGAAATTCGTTCATTCAGTTCGTTCACTCGTTCATTTTGATGACGTCACACCAAAGCGGCACAACAATGGCTGTCGTCCGAAGTTTAGTTCATCTTGAGTGAACGAGAGGCGGCAGAGGTGCCATCCACAATAGATTTTCATACATTACAATGTGCTTGAGAAAAAGATGGAAGAAAAACATTATCCTAGCATTATCTGAAAAAGACTACATAAACAAAGCTCTGAAAGTTAATTAAATGTAGATGAGAATAAAGCTGTTTTTATATTCATTATATTTATTTTAGTAGAGCCATGGTCTGCCGGCTATGCAGTTGTTCTCTCAAACCCAATAAGCAAAAAAAAAAAAAAATTGCTTATTTAACAGCAACACTCATTTCAGAGAATAAACAACTTTACAAGTCATCGTATTCAGCGAACAGTAGCCTGCGATGTCTCTCTGCTGCATTCATGATCATTCATTGTTTGGCCTGGTCATGGACATGGAAACGGTTGTTATGCATGAACATTCGATTGACGTCACGTCTAGCGAGACCTTTTCCAGCTGTTCGAGCAAATTGCAGACTGTTTCATGCAGTTGTTCAAACCCATTAAGTAACACCCATTTTGCTCATATTCAACAGCAACGCTCATTACAAAGAACAAACCACTTTATTACAAATTGCATTAACATTAAAAAAACGAACACAGTATGCCGCGATCTCCAGAGCCACGTTCTTCATTGTTTATCACAGTCATGGAAACCGTTGCTATGCGCCCAGCCCAGTATGGCAGCAGGCAGGCTGGCTGCTGGCTGTTCGTTCGTTCGCAAACTGCTGAGCTCGTTCGCTGTGAACTGAAATGTATTGCTGAGTGAGAGCTCTAAATTGTAAACTGAAGACCTGGCATGTGTCAACGCTCTGATAATAGGGCTCAGATAGCCCTTAAAGAAGTAAAGTGGCGCTGCTCTGCACAGATCAAAATGCAAGTTGGACGCCCTTCTGCTACTGAACAGATCCTGCTGATTCGCCAACGACCGAGATTCAGCGACCGCCCTGCTGCCAGCGAGCAGAGACTGCTGATTCGCGAACGACCGAGAACGAGAGGCAGCGCGAACTAGTTCTAGTCGTTCACTTCGAAGACTCGTTCAAAAAGAACGGTTCGTTCGTGAACGACACACCATTAACTACATCATGCATCACATCACATGGTGGGCTTTCCCCGTTCACCCAAGGCACTGTGGGATACAAATTTGAACCAGGAGAGAAAAATGGAGGACGTGAGTGTGCGAATGAAACATGAAAGACCGACTACAGTGACGGAAAGAAAGCGAGAAGAAAAGACGTTATGTTATATACGAAGGAAAGGAAACGCAGGACCAAACTAATAAATATCGGTGCTCAGCAAGCACCTCGGTGTGATCAGCTGTTCGTTTAGCGACAGAATGATGTCAAAGGTAAACCTGCGCATGCACACACACACACACACACACGGACTTCCTCTGTCTGCTTGACTGCGCAAAATGAGTGATTTCATGCACATTATTTGCTTTAATCCCCTCAAATTAAATAACTTCCCAGTCACAGAACGGCCTGATATTTTATGAGATATTACAAAAATAAACATATATCACAATGATCACATTCAGACAGAACTACATTTCACCTATTTTATGAAATCGTAAAGGCCGTCTAGCTTTAACCTTGCATGCTATCTTGCAGATTATCAGTAATAAAGATAAAATAAAAATCAATTTGAAAATCAAGAGAGTTTGAGCTACTTTAATGTCATAGTTAAATGTTATGAGTGTAAAGTTGAATTCTGGGCAAAACGTTCCATTTCTATTGTTATTAGAGTTTCAAGGTGTTTTGTTGCTGCACACACACACACACACACACACACACACACACCGTGTATCCTGTGTGTAAATGTTTTGCTGAGATAAAAAGCGTCCCGCATTTTACGATTCCGGAGATCGCCGAAGCAAACGAGCAACATCACATTACGTGACCACCATGGGGTGTTTGTTTGACCTACTTTTAACCAAAACAAGTTGGCGAGGGCGAACATGGCGGACTCGGCTCTCCCGCTAGCAGAAAAGAAAATGAAAGCCTGCCTAGTGAGTGCAACTCCAAGGTAGAGCAAGGTTACATGGCATGTCATTTTTCTGGACAGATAACTAAATCATTTTAGCTAGCGCTTAGCTAGCTTAGCCTTCAAATGCATGGGCTTGACTCCACAGTAGCAAGTATGGAGTTATTCTACACTTAATGTTTTGATCTTACAGAGAAAGAAATGAGAACACAAAAGCAGTCACAGAGAAAAGATACTGTATATTTGTCTTTTGTTTCACGAATCTCTTTGTGAATGTCAACCACAAATTACATCCTGCGACTCAAAACTCTCAGAGGTCGATGCAGAGTCACGATGTTTTCTTGGTAGCGTCGCTATCTTGGTGTGACGCAGTTCCACAGTTATGCTAATTAGTTAAAGCTTCAAACTCACATTCGGCTGTTTCCTTTGTTTCCGTAGGGCCGTAATGTTTACCTCAAGAAGATTTCCCCAAAATGGAGGAAATCATCAAAATGATCACATCTCGTCTGCATGATATTGTTCTTGCATGAAATAGGAAAATGCCATGCATGATAAAAAAAAAAAAAATTACATTTCAGATGACTTCGCAGTCAGTATCTTTCAAGTAGGACGTCATGCTGGAGAACTGAAGAACGTCCAAAATACAACCCTGATTCCAAAAAAGTTGGGACAAAGTACAAATTGTAAATAAAAACGGAATGCAATAATTTAGAAATCACAAAAACTGATATTGTATTCACAATAGAATATAGACAACATATCAAATGTTGAAAGTGAGACATTTTGAAATTTCATGCCAAATATTGGCTCATTTGAAATTTCATGACAGCAACACATCTCAAAAAAGTTGGGACAGGGGCAATAAGAGGCTGGAAAAGTTAAAGGTACAAAAAAGGAACAGCTGGAGGACCAAATTGCAACTCATTAGGTCAATTGGCAATAGGTCATTAACATGACTGGGTATAAAAAGAGCATCTTGGAGTGGCAGCGACTCTCAGAAGTAAAGATGGGAAGAGGATCACCAATCCCCCTAATTCTGCGCCGACAAATAGTGGAGCAATATCAGAAAGGAGTTCGACAGTGTAAAATTGCAAAGAGTTTGAACATATCATCATCTACAGTGCATAATATCATCAAAAGATTCAGAGAATCTGGAAGAATCTCTGTGCGTAAGGGTCAAGGCCGGAAAACCATACTGGGTGCCCGTGATCTTCGGGCCCTTAGACGGCACTGCATCAC
>NC_083574.1:6369420-6386920 GCF_027579695.1 Neoarius graeffei
TGGATTGTTTTGACACCCTTCCCAGCTTAAAAGAATCTCTTGGGTGTTCAGTTCAGCACAAATGTGTGTTGCTACCATCAGCAGTGCCTACAGTATTCCGGAGGGGGTCTACTAGTAGCTATGCCGGATCCAGCAGTCGCCTGGGACAAGGCGACTCCTCCAAAGACAGTCCTCCTGTCAGAACATGTGTTGTGAAACGACATAAGATAAAAGGTACGTAGAGCTATAGAGTGCTCCGACACGATGCTAAAAATAGTAACACTGCGGTCTGCGCGGCCATCTTGGAAGTGACTCGCTCCAGAGCGCTCATAGAGTACACATCATAGAGTACACATTCATGATAATCATAAATGTAATCATAAAGTCGGCGTGATATCAGTCATGTATTTGCTTGTGAAAGCTTGCGGCTTTCATGTAACTGCCGCCTAGCAACGAGAGGCAAAGGGTAAAGAGGGTAGGCTATCATAGATTCTATTCGGAAGAGATCAACACATGATTGCTTAAAAATTAGGTATTTTAACAATTTGCATCTGTTTTGTGATTATCGTGACACTTGTGTGTTCTATAGAACTGTATGTCTTATCAGCACATCGAGGATCTTCCACCGGAGGCTTTAGCAAGTACTCGTAGCAACACTACACTTTACCCTTTGCCATGCGTTGTTAGAGAACGGTAGCAAGTACCCCGATGACCGACTTCAAGAATATGTAGAAAAAATTTAGAAATTATACTTTCCAAAAGTCATTTGAGCTTAGTGTATTGCATTTCCATTTATACTGTAGGTTCTTGCTGATGTTTTTGCGGAGTATGACGCAGCTGCTGAATCAGAAGCTGCAGAGTTTGTATGTACTAGTTGTGAACATTCACATTATTATCAATCTCATTTATTTAAAATAAGATAAAATCATGCCATCATGATCACTGCTTAAAGTACCAGTATTTGGTTGTTGAAGAGCTAGCACTAGAGAGTTCACTGGCGTTTTCATGCGCCATTTCCATTGAGTAGAACAGCCAGTGAACCGCAGCGTGTTCTTCCGCTGACGTCACAGCATGGCCGCGATCCACGGACCCAGTTTTCTTGCGCTGTGCAATTAAAAGTTGGATATTCGCGTAACAACAGCTTCTTTTCACGTAATTATAACAGAAATCTAACATGTTTGCCATGTTGTATAGTTTATTTAAGAAATTGCATACAGTCATGTTCGTGTCATCAGCACTTTAAATTTATATAGCAACTTTATTATACCCAAGGTTGCTTTATAATTATGGGGAAAAAAATCCAACAAAAGAAGGTCAGGATGTCATTCCAATGGTGTAGCACCAAAAGGCACATGCAAGTAAGTCCCAAACCACCTGCACAGCTGCCGCGACACCGCCGGGCAACATTGCTCTGAGCACCGCGCCAAGCACAAAAGCTCTGCCACACAGAGCGCTGGATAACCACGATGTTAAAAGAGCAATGAGCTCACTGCAACAATCTATAGCGAGGAGCACAGGCATCATCCACGGCACACCAAGACCTGGAGGGAACTGACACCCAAAACTCGGTCAGGAGCTATGCCATAACACTCAAACAAAAACAAAAAACAAACATCGAACTACACAAACACAAAAAAGAAAACCAAGAAAACAAAATCACACTAGACAAACACAAAAAAGAAAAGCAAACATCAAACTACACAAACAAAAAAAGAAAAACATCAAACTACACAGTCCGTGGACTTTTTCGTTCATTCATTATTCTATTTTGGAATGAAAGATGAAATTTAAAAAAGGGTGCAGCTTGGTGTTTTATTTAAAACAATACAAGCAGAAATGGCTCTATTGTGTTTTCGAAATGTGTTGCCATCATCAAATAGTAGTATTAGAAAAGTGGACAACATTTCTGATCGTTTTTTTATTTTGTAATATTCATTTATTCCTTTATTGAATTTCATTTGACTGATCCTATATTTCACCCGGAAGTAAATTACACCACCTGGCTCACGCTCACTCATGTCTCACTTACAACACACGACGACAACGACAGATCGACCTCCAGCGAGTTCATGGATCATGGATGCTATGCAGTACATGCTCTTCAAAGGCCCTAAAATGGTGAATCTACGTGAAGAAGACATGTCAACACACAAAATTGCAACTATTTTTCGCCACGTCATGCGGATGAGAATAAACAAACCATAATGCTCCCAACCCGCCCACAAGCTTAGGCTTCCAGGTCACCCAAAACCTAAGTTCTAAATAAACTAAAACGCAATTCAGAACGGCATTTTTCAAAATTGCTTTTTCCCTTTTTCTGCTGTTCAATGACTCATTTTCAATAACTAAAAATACATCAAAACATGGCTCTGGATTCCATTTCACAAGTCATACACAAGTGTAAAAATTCATAAACGAGTCCTTTTTCATTTCTCATGTGACTTCCAAAATAGAATAACGAATGAATGAAAAAGTACACGGACCCTACACAAAGACAAAAAGGAAAAACAAAAAAACAAACATCACACTAGACAAACACAAAAAATAAAAACGAAAAGCAAACCTCAAACTACACAAACACAAAAAAGAAAAACAAACATCAAACTAAACAAGCACAAAACAGAAAAACAAAAAACAAACATCAAATTACACAAACACAAAAAATAAAAACAAAAAGCAAACATCAAACTACACAAACAAAAAAAAGAAAAACATCAAACTACACAAAGACACAAAAGAAAAACAAAAAACAAACATCACACTAGACAAACACAAAAAAATCTGACCTGTTATCTTTAGAGCAAGAAAGCAGAAGTGAGTAAAGAAATTAGCATGCACTGCTAACTCGGCTGTGGTGATACACACAGCATTTCCGTAATAAAACCAGTTTTTTTAACCCTCATCCTACCATGCTATTTTACACCTTAATCTTACCATGTGGGGTCCGTTTGGACCCCAATACTTTTCTTTAAAATTAAAGCTTATAAAGACAAAATCACCAGATAAGTTTTGTTCAGAACATCTTGTATTAATAACAGCAATACACTAAAGGGCCCAAGGCATAAAGAACACACTTAACCTTCATCCTACCAGCCAATTTTACATACACAAACTACCAGGCGGGGTCCGTATGGACCCCAGGAGGGAATACCTTGAAATCAATGCAGTAAGAACCAATTCAATGCAGCAAACAGACATAACTTTATTGAAGAACAAAATCCACTATGGCTGAATATCAGTGATGTATTATAAATGCAATAACATTGCAATAATATTGCAATAACTAGCATACATGTAGCAAATTATAGCGCCACAAAAAAAATTGGCATTATATACATGATTTTTGCAGCTCATGCAGCTGTAAAACATTCTGGATTACAACTTAGGTCTTTTCTTACAGAATTTAAAACAAAAAAGTAATTGTAAAATAATTTAGGGCTTTTGTTTTGCAGCCTGTGCTTATTGCAGCAGTGGGGTCCACACGGACCCCAAGAAGGAATGCCTTGGTAGTTTGATTATGGAACATAAAAGAAATAAAAGAAGTTAACTTTCAGTGTGCTATTCAATTATAAAATGAAAGACAGATAAACTTTACTCTGGGCGGGGGCGTCGTGGCTCAGGTGGTTAAGGCGCCATACCATGAATGCGGGCGACCCGGGTTCGATTCCGGCCCGAGGTCATTTCCCGATCCCTTCCCGTCTCTCTCTCCCGCTCATTTCCTGTCTCTACACTGTCCTATCCAATAAAGGTGCAAAAAGCCCAAAAAAATATCTAAAAAAAAAAAAAAACCTTTACTCTGGGGTCCAGTTGGACCCCAGTAACAAATTAATTATACCTTCACAATGCAAAAAGCTGATCTTCCGGTGCTTTAGTGTTTTAATTAAGACATAAATTCCGACAAATTCATAAAACGGTGAGGCAGTATGTCACATATTTTTAAAATGGCAAACAGACATATAGGTGCGGGGTCCAGATGGACCCCACTTGGTAGGATGAAGGTTAAATAATCCATCAGCACGCAGAATGTGCTGGCAGTGCAAGTGCTGCCGCAGGCCACAGTGCGGACAGTGACCGTCGAGACTGATGTTCTCTTGTGCTTGTACAAAAAGACTCTCTTTCCTGCCAGTGCTCCTTAGCCCTCGGATTTGTCATTTGTCACCAGGGAATAGACAGATTTGTGTTTACGCTGGCTCTCTACCTTAGTCCTCTATCCTGAGTGTTGCTTTAACCCCAGTGGGCAGCTGATTTATGGCCAGCACTCATCAACAGGCCGTTACTGCCCCTCTCACTCACTCCTCCACTACAGGGACAAACAAACAGCAGCATGCTAATGAGCGTGGGTGGCACTGGCAGCTTGGTGTGGATTGGCACAGAGGGCAGGACTGAGATCGAATTGAGAACTTGACAGGAATAGCTTCAACAACATTGAGCTGAATGTTTTCCAAGTGTTAAATCTTAATATGAGGTTTGAGAAGGTTACAGTAAGTGAAGCCATGGCTATGATGAACCTAAAAATTAGAGAAGCAGCTTTGGGACCAAAACATCTCAGGTTCAATTCCGTGGAATCATCAGCAGGAATGGCTGAAGTACCTTTGAGCAAGGCACCTAACCCCTATAACTGCTCCCCAGCCTGCTGGTGTGTGTCACTCTGGATGAGAGTGTCTGCTAAACGCCATTAATACCTGGGTTTCACGTGACTTCACATCCGCCTCATTAGTTATTCAAAACTTTAGCTGGTGGTCTACCAACGCTCAGTTGACAAAGCGTTTGTACAGAAAAAGTGCATTGCTCACATGAACAATACCTTACACTGTAAACCCAGATATCAAATGTACTTTTAAAAATTAATTAAAATGCACTTAAAAATATAAGTTTGATGACATTACTGGGAAATACTAAGTATTGTCAACTTATTTGTGGAAATAGTCGTTTAGATGAATACATTTAAGTTGAATGGATTAAATTCATAAGTTTTGTTTATGACCACACCTCTTTTTCTTTAGACTGCGTCAACTGGCCTCTACCCAGAGGTGGGCAGTAACGAAGTACATTTACTATACTGTACTTAAGTACAGTTTTGGAGTAGCCTATTTGTACTTTACTTGAGTTTATTTCTTAAAAAATACTTTAACTTTCACTTCACTACATCTGAATGACAAATACCATACTTTTCACTTCACTACATTTCTGTTAAGGCTCTCATTACTCGTTACTTTTCTCAGATATCAGGCACACGCACACACACTTAAGTATGACCATTAAGGTGTATTTCACTTCACTCCAGTATATTTAAGAATATATATATTTAAGAATATATTCCACTATATTTATTTCGTAGCTCAGATGGCTAAGGCACCATACCATAAATCCAGGGACCCGGGTTCGATTCCGACCCAAGGTCATTTCCCGATCCCTCCCCGTCTTTCTCTCCCACTCATTTCCTGTCTCTCTACACTGTCCTATCCAGAAAAAAAAAAACAACCCGAATAGTAAACAATAAACATGGAGTCGTTAGTGTTGCTGGTCTTGGTTCTGTGGCTTGTTGACAACGCCAACAGATACTGGCAAGAGCGTATATATGAGGCGAGGCGCATAAGGCTTCAGAAATTCTTGTAATTCTTCTTCTTCCGGGTTTACGGTGTGTTTTGCTTCGATACAAGTGTTGCCTCAACCAAATGTTCCAAGTTTAGTTCAACCCAAACAGACACTCAGAGTCCTAAAAAGAATGTTGCGGCAACAACAGCAGAGAGGTTGTTTTTAGACCTTTTGTTTTGTGCAAAATGGTAAAATAAAAATGCAATTTTGATATTTTAATTTCCTGTTGTTTTTCTTCTACTTTTCTAGCTAATCGGTTACAGAGATGGAAGTTAAACATAAAGATAACATAACTAGAACAACAACAATGGTTTTCCCTTTTAAGGTGTTAAAAGGTTAGGTGCCTTGCTCAAGGGCATTCAGCTATGGATTTTTCTTGCCGATCCAGGGAATTGAACCAGCGACCGTTTGGGCCCACGGCTCCATCTCTAACCTTTATCCCATGACTTCCCCAGCTAAATTTGCCCTCTAGTTTTGCTAACTAGTTTTCTTGGTAATATTTACCAACTATAGTTTTGTGTTCTGCGGCACGGTGGTGTAGTGGTTAGCGCTGTCGCCTCACAGCAAGAAGGTCCTGGGTTCGAGCCCCGGGGCTGGCGAGGGCCTTTCTGTGTGTCAGTTTGCATGTTGTCCGCATGGGTTTCCCCCACAGTCCAAAGACATGCAGGTTAGGTTAACTGGTGACTCTAAAGTGAGTGTGAATGGTTGTCTGTGTCTATGTGTCAGCCCTGTGATGACCTGGTGACTTGTCCAGGGTGTACCCTGCCTTTCGCCCGTAGTCAGCTGGGATAGGCTCCAGCTTGCCTGCGACCCTGTAGAAGGATAAAGCGGCTAGAGATGAGGTGTTAAAAGGACTAGGGAAGACAGTAATGTTGTAAGTGGTTTTGAGTTCAGTCAACTTGGAATTTAGTGAATGTAACTTAATATTTTATGTGTAATAACTATATATAACAGTTGATCTTACAGAAGATTTTTAGTTTGATCAACTTGGGATTTAGTACATTTAACTTAAAATTTTACATACAATAACTATATATAACAGTTGATCTTACAGAAGATTGTAAGTTTAAGGTACTCAATTCAATCATTAATAATTACTTATTTTTTTTAAGGCAACCACTTTCCTCAATTTTTTTAAGTAAACTCAACTTATTCGGGTTTACAGTGTACACTTGCATTGTTTTAGGTTGATCGAATCGATCAAACTGTGAAACTGATAAAAGTTTCTTCAGGATTCCCCGTGAACTAATAAAAAAGGGTGAACGAGCACAGGATTTCATAAAAAGCCGTGGAGAAAGGTGGCTTTTGAACCTCTGACTGAAATCAAACGGAGCCGAGTCGAAGCATGCTCAAGTTTCACTTGGTGAAAGGTTTGTATTTCCCTCTCAGCTCTGTCCTTAGTGTTTTCCAAGTACTTTTCTTGCTATATGTCGTTATTTTACGGTACTTTTTTTGTCACGAAGCACTAAAGTCCCCAGCTGTTCCTTTGTTTACTCCTCACAAAGTCCATATGCATGAAGGTTGCGACAAAATTCTTCCCCAGCCGTACAGTTACAATGTGCCGTGATCACTTCTTCTCCGTCTTGTTTAACTAAAATCCAGGTCTTTAAAGGGGTTTCTGATGATCTTTGTGAATGATTTACCGGAGAGAAGTAAGAATCAAGCCAACTGTTGTTTGTTTACACTTCAACTTGCAGCGCTTCGTTGTAAAGACATGAATGAAAAGCTTTAAAAAAAAAACATACTTACACGGGCAAAAACAATCCAGGATTCATTGGGCAGCGACTTGATAGCGAGGTCCTTTACCCAGCCACGTATAAAA
The DNA here is from genome assembly GCF_027579695.1 of Neoarius graeffei. Classification (NCBI taxonomy): domain Eukaryota; kingdom Metazoa; phylum Chordata; class Actinopteri; order Siluriformes; family Ariidae; genus Neoarius; species Neoarius graeffei. The sequence continues at coordinate 6,376,817 of NC_083574.1, forward strand.
AAGTTGTAAGCCTCCATACTCTTCCACGCTTTCATCTGTTTTGCGGTGTAGAAGGACATCTGCAACACCAGATAGTTCGAGATGTCGGGGAACTCGACTGAAGGGTAGTTTTCGAGATCATATGACAAATCCTTCTTTCCCAGACTGTCGGGGTCGATTCCATTGCACATAGCAATCTTCTGAATATATCTAAAGCCACCAGTGGCTTCTAGATTACGAGCATACTCTGATAAATTATCACTAGTTGTTTGCACTATGATAGGCATTTAGACCACCAGCTATTTCACTTCCGGTAAAACCACTAAGAAAAGTCACGTGACTGAAACCCAGCAATGTAATGTACTGTAATGTAAATATGGTGTTTAATCATCTGTACAGCAGTAACACACACTGTCAGAAACAGGGCTACAGGAGGAGTCCATTTCTTTTATAATATATTTTCAGTAATGTACCCCCTAGGGCTTATTATTGGACCTCAAGGTAACAAAATGTACCTTTTTAGGGCCAAGAAGATGGTCCCAAGGGGTACAAATAAGTACCTTAGATGGTCCTGCCCCGGTGTTAACTCGTTATACCATTATACAAGGTACAATAATAACCTTTATTAAAGTTGTATTAATAAATACAACTTTAATAACCTTCGCCCCATTTCTCACCTTCCTTTCATGTCCAAAATTTTAGAGAAAACTGTTTCTTCTCAGCTCCACACCCATCTTACCCAAAACAGCCTATAGGAACAATTCCAGTCTGGTTTCCATCCCCGCCACAGTACAGAGACAGCCTTGATAAAGATCACAAATGACCTTCTCATGGCATCTGACTCTGGTTTGATTTCCATCCTCATCCTCCTTGATCTGAGTGCGGCCTTCAACACCGTTTCTCACCCCATCCTCCTCAGTAGACTTTCTTCCATTGGCATCACTCACACTCCCCTTCTCTGGTTCCACTCTTACCTCACTGGCCGCACTCAGTTCATTCAGCTCAAGTCCTTTACTTCACAGTCCTCCCCCGTTACTTCAGGTGTGCCTCAGGGCTCTATCCTGGGGCCCCTCCTCTTCATCATATACCTCCTCCCCCTTTACGTAAATATGGTATCCGCTTTCACTGCTTCATGGATGACACCCAGCTCTATCTTTCCAGTAAACCGAACTCCACTCTCCCTCCCTCTTCCCTTAGCCACTGCCTTTCTGAAATCAAATCCTGGTTCACCACAAACTTTGTCAAATTAAACAGTGATAAAACTGAATTTCTTATTATCGGCACCAAATCCTCCCTATCCAAAGTTGACAGTTTTTCCCTCACCATAGACAGCTCCACAGTGTCCCCCTCCCCACAGGTTAAGAGTCTAGGTGTCATCCTCGATAGCTCACTTTCTTTCCACTCCCACATCAATAACATCACTCGGGCTGCATATTTCCATCTACGCAACATTAATCGTCTCCGCCCCTCTCTCAGTCCTCACACCACTGCCATTCTAGTTCACACCCTTGTCACCTCGCGTATTGATTACTGTAATTCACTCCTTTTCGGTGTCCCCCACAAATCCCTCCATAAGCTCCAACTGGTCCAAAACTCTGCAGCCCGTATCATCACCTGAACCCCCTACTTTCACCACATCACCCCCGTCCTCCAGCAGCTCCACTGGCTCCCAGTCAAATTTCGTATCACGTTCAAAATCCTTCTTTATACATTCAAAGCTATCCACAACCTCATCCCCCCTTATCTTGTTGATCTCCTTCGCATTACCACCCCCTCTCGTTCCCTCCGGTCTTCCTCCTCCCTTCACCCCTCTATTGCCTTGGTCACAACCGGCCGTACGTGCTCCTACGGCCAGTCTACGTGCAAAAAATGCAAGAAACGCACGGAAGGCGCACGTGAAACGCACAGAGGGCACGCGTGTGACGTGCTGATTTTCGAGCCGTAGACTGGCCGCAGACCGGCCGCAGAGGTTCTTTGTCATGTCAAACAAACTCTACGGGCGCTTACTTTTTTTCAGGTTGCAAGACAAACTTACGGCCAACGTGCATCTTTCTCCATGAACAAAAAAAACGCAGCAATTTGGGAAACACCAAAAATCGCACGGCCAAAAAATCGTACGTCCGGTTGTGACCTAGGTTTAAGCCATCCGCCCGCCTCAGCACCGTGAGTTGGGGAGCAGAGCGGCTGAAAGCTCTGCTCCCCAACTCTGGAACTCTCTTCCACCAGACAGCCGTAACACTGTTTCTTTAACCCAGTTTAAATCAAGACTCAAAACTCATCTGTTTAAATCTGCATATTTGCTGTAATTTCATTGTTTTCTTTTTTATTGTCTGTTTATCTGTAAAGTGTCCTTGAGTGCTGTGAAAGGCGCTGCCAAATAAAATGTATTATTATTATTATTATTATTATTATTATGTTCTTTATTTTCTGAAAATGCAGCATCACCATTCAATAATTACTCAGAATTATCATTATTATCATTCACAAGAGTTTGAAAATTGAATATGTATATATGATTATGAATATGTACATTTGTAACTAATTTGCAAGACACTTTTAGTAAGTAAACTTCAGCACTCAATGCTGAAAAATAACAATGTTATAGTTATAGTTATGGAAGACCAATTTAAATACAAGGCATAAATTCCTCTGAAATGACTTGAGACCATTACGGTAATTAAACAGAAGTCATTATTCTGGTTTCTGTTGCACTGTAGATTATGAGCTCATCCGGCCAACAGGTGCTGAGTTTACACCATTATAGCTTGTGTTGTCCGTCGTCTGTCCGGCGTCATCCATGTTTCACGAAAATCGCTTCTTTTCTCTGAATTCTTCACCAATTTTTATCTTTTTTGGCAGGAAGGTGGGTCTGCCTGGGGTGCATACATATAGCGTCTACCCAAATTTGCATAAGTGCAATTAATAATGAACATATGGAGTAATTAATCAATCCCTAACGAGCAGTTTCCACACAAATCGCTTCTTCTCCCTCAATTCTTCACTGATTTTGATTCTTTCTGGTATGAAGGTAGGGCTACCTAGGGTGTATATAACTTCTAGCCAAATTTGCATAATTACAATTATTAATGAAGTTAATAGTGGACTAATTAAACCTTAATGAGCAGTTCAACAAAAATTGCAGACAATTCCTTGCTGTTTTGGATTCTTTCTGGTAAATAGGTCGGTATTCCTAGGGTGTTTATAGCTTCTATATACTGTATAGCTTGTATATAGTGTATATAGCTTGCAACATTTATTGTGCAAGGTGGCCCACTTTAGATCGTTCCTTCTGGACTAGACGGGGCCAGAGTGAGCTACGCCGTCATTGACAGTCTCGTTAGCAGTTCTCATGTCACCATATCTTTACGTATGTCTTCACAAACTTTCTGGACAAGACATCAAGTTAAAAAAACAATGAATGCCTTGGCTTTTAAAATTTGTCATCAATTAATTAATGGCTCATTTTAAAAACTAAGGCATTCAATGTTGCAGGTTCATTCATTCGTCACCACAAAAACATTAAGTAATTACTTGATTGATTGATTGATTGATTGATTGATTGATTGATTGATTGATTGATAGTTCTTTAGGCAAGGCAAGGCAAGTTTATTTATATAGCGCATTTCATACACAGTGGCAGTTCAATGTGCTTTACAGAGGTAAAGGCAAAACAGTAAACAATAGAAAATAAAATTACATAAAATAAAGGGGGAAGAAGAGAGAAAAAATAATAAGAATTAAACAATAGTAGAAATAAAATAATAAAATGAAGTAAAAGTTCAGTAAAAAACAGCAGAATAAAATAGAATAAAAGTTAAGTAAAGTTTAAAACATGTAAAGATGATGATATTTATCAGTTAGCAGAAAGCATCTGAGAACAGCTTGGTCTTTAATCTAGATTTGAAGTTGCCAACAGCAGGAGCATTTTTGATGTCCTCTGGCAGTTGGTTCCATAGCTGTACTGCATAGTAGCTAAAAGCTGCTTCACCACACTTTGTTTTAACAACAGGTTTTACCAGTAAATTTTTCTGTTGCGATCTGGTAGATCTGATTGGGTTAGGCCGCTGCAACATATCAGAGAGGTAATTGGGCCCTGTACCATTTAGAGATTTGTATACCAGCAGCAGTGCTTTAAAGTCAATTCTGTAGCTTACTGGAAGCCAGTGAAGGGACCTTCAAAATCAGCTGCATGATGCAACAATCCAAAACTGTGTAGGTTTCTTGAACATGAACAATATTTCTATATTTTCTATAATTTTATTCACCAAGATTAAATATTTCATTAAATATTTTAGACCTGAATGTTACATGTTTTTAAAATTATTTACACACACACACACACACACACACACACACACACACACACACACATATATATATATATATATATATATATATATATATATATATATATATATATATATATATAATTAAAAATAAATAAATATTATTTATTTTATTATTTGAAGGGTTTTCAAACCCACTAATTTCTGGGCTTTTATATATATATATATTTTTTTTTTTTTTACTCGTGATTTCTTCACACCATCAATCTGTTGACTAATTAATATTTAATCTCTAGAAAAAGTCTAAATTCATGTCATTTATTTAGCGTACTCATCTTACCCTGTTTCACCCTGTGCAATAAGACGCTGTAACTTTCCTTTTCTGAAACCTTACAATGTCCTTGTGTGATATTTGAGTGTATATATTTTGTATACAGTGTGTCTATATATATATATATATATATATATATATATATATATATATATATTGTATTGTTCATTTTTTAAAAATATATATCACTCTCTTACTTTTCTTCGACTTGGAGCTTCTGTGTTAAAACACATGCTTTACTTTCCCTGATGAAGATTAATAAAGCTTAGATGATATGATATGATGTAATATGCAAATCAGAATCTGGATATGTTAAATAATTTATTCACAAATGGTTAAATTTGTTCATCTCATCTCATTATCTGTAGCCGCTTTATCCTGTTCTACAGGGTCGCAGGCAAGCTGGAGCCTATCCCAGCTGACTACGGGCGAAAGGCGGGGTACACCCTGGACAAGTCGCCAGGTCATCACAGGGCTGACACATAGACACAGACAACCATTCACACTCACATTCACACCTACGGTCAATTTAGAGTCACCAGTTAACCTAACCTGCATGTCTTTGGACTGTGGGGGAAACCGGAGCACCCGGAGGAAACCCACGCGGACACGGGGAGAACATGCAAACTCCACACAGAAAGGCCCTCGCCGGACCCGGGGTTCGAACCCAGGACCTTCTTGCTGTGAGGCGACAGCGCTAACCACTACACCACCGTGCCGCCCCGGTTAAATTGTTTTTTATTAAAAATAAATCAGTCAAGTTGTCTTGTGAATTATTATTTTTTTCCTTGAGGAAGTAAAATCACTCAACAGGGTCATGCTGTTATAGGAAATTAATCACCATCATGATTGTTGGTGGCCAACATGAAGCAGATTTACTGTTTAAATTTATTTTTTTTTAAATGACATCATAGTTTTTAATCCGTTTAGAGTCATATTTAATATTGTGGAGTGTCAACAAGACCAGTTAGTTCCTGTTCTTACTTTCATTATAGTAGCTATAAACAGCCGTTCCATCACCAGTCTCTCTGTTTTCTGACAAAAAGACAAAACAATTTGGCTTCGTCATATTACAGAAACTGGAAAGTGTCCATTCCTGTGTCTGGAAGACATCAGAAAACTTAACGTGCACAGCTTTACCTTCTTTATCTCCTTAGAAAATGTTTTCAATCATTTATGTGTAGCGTTCGCTGTACAAGTGCCTATGAATGAGCCATTGCCATGGAGACAATATCATATCAGTTGTTGTAATGTACAACTCTCAGAGCTGCTGTTATAGAAAACTAATCATCAACAGTTTCTGAGCAGATCTGAGAAACTTTATTATAACATTTCACTCTCAGGAGAAAATATATTGCAGAAAAGAAGTTACTATAAAATCTTGATATAAAATAATGATGATGTAAATCTCTCTTTCTTCTAAAAATCACTGAACGGGACATGGTTTGATTGTTCAGAACCCTTCGTATACATGATGTAGGTATTTAGCGATCAGATATGTCTGTAATGAATTGACTAACATGGAAAAAAAACAACAACGCAGCTGTCATGTTGTCATGTAAACCCAGTTGGAGAAAGCTCTTTAGTAATGTCAGGATTGGAAGCTCATGGAAAACGGATTGAAGAAAGAGCTTTCTCCTCGGCCACATTCTGACATGTTGTGTACAGAAATATCACTTTAATCGTGCCTGGTTCCTGCGGCTGGGATCAAGTTTCTCCATCAAAAGCGAGCTTTGGCTCTGCGATAGCGCTGTTCTCAGGACCAACCATCAGAGGGTGTCCTTCACAGTGTATTACAGCAGCTCGTGAACAGATGCAGGTGAATAAACGCCTTGGCTCTTTGTGTGGAGGAGAAACACAAATAACTCTTTACTGGGTGTGTGTTTAGTGTGTAGAAGTGAATGAATGGAGAAATTCTGTACAAACTTTTACATGTGGCAAGATACAGAGATACATATACTACACACACACACACACACACACACACACACACACACACACACACACACACACACACACACCATTAACCATGTCAGAGTGATTATCATGAAAAAAAGATTATATTTAAGAAATAAGTGATTGATAGAAGTAAAGTGATCTATGAATAATAAATAAATATTAATTAATGTTAGGAATGTAATCATATAATAACATCTAACAGTTATTTCATAATAATAATAATAATAATAATAATAATAATAATAGTCAACATCAGAAATATTCGATCAGTGATTTTTTTTGCATAATGCTTATGTTTATATAAAAGTGAAAATAAATGTTTTTATTTTTAAAAAAGTCCAATTATTTATTCCATTTATTTCATTAAATTAATTAATTTATTTTGAAAATGCTTAGTATTTTATCCAAAATTAGATTTTGCATTATACATTCCATCCATTCATCCATTATCTCTAGCCGCTTTATCCTGTTCTACAGGGTCGCAGGCGAGCTGGAGCCTATCCCAGCTGACTACGGGCGAAAGGCGGGGTTCACCCTGGACAAGTCGCCAGGTCATCACAGGGCTGACACATAGACACAGACAACCATTCACACTCACATTCACACCTACGCTCAATTTAGAGTCACCAGTTAACCTAACCTGCATGTCTTTGGACTGTGGGGGAAACCGGAGCACCCGGAGGAAACCCACGCGGACAACATGCAAACTCCGCACAGAAAGAAAGGCCCTCGCCGGCCACAGGGCTCGAACCCAGAACCTTCTTGCTGTGAGGAGACAGTGCTAACCACTACATCACCGTACCGACCCAGATTATACATTATATAATAATAATAATAATAATAATAATAATAATAATAATAATAATAATAATTCAAAATTAGATATATTCAGTAGGTGATTTTTTTTTGCATAATGCTTGGGTATAAATTTATATAACAGTGTGAATAAATGTTTTTTATTTTAAGAAAAAAATCATAAAACAAAATAAAACTTTTTTCCATTTATTTATTTTGAAAATGCTTAGTATTTTATCCAAAATTAGATTTTACATAATAATAATAATAATAATAATAATAATAATAATAATAATAATTCAAAATTAGAAATATTCAATTGGTGATTTTTTTTGCATAATGCTTGGGTATAAATTTATATCACAGTGTGAATAAATGTTTTTTTTAAATCATAAATAAAAGTAAAACAAATTTTTCCATTTATTTCATTCATTTATTTTGAAAATGCTTAGTGCTTTTATCTAAAATTATATTTTACATTATATGGTAATACTATAATAATAATAATAATAATAATAATAATAATAATAATAATAATGTTTATTTATAAAGATCAAAGAGACATCACTGTTTTTTTCTTTCTTTGATTAGGATTGATTTTTTATTACATTTCAACTCCATTTGCAACACACAGTACCAGTCATAAATTTGGACACCCCTTCTAATTCAATGTTTTTATTCATTTATTTTTAATTAATTAAAAGTCACATCATGTTTTAAAGTAATGATGGATGTCATTTCTCTTTATTTGATTAAACAGTTCTTGATATAATATGTACGGATTATTTATTTATCATTTTTATTATTCTCTATTTACTGTCTGATAATTTCAAACACATTAAGGCAGCAAGATACTCATCCACTAATCAACTTTTAACAAGGCACAACTGCTAATTGAAACACATTCCAGGTGATGACCTCATGAAGCTGGGTAAGATAACGCCAATAGTGTGTAAAGCATCATCAAGGGAAACGTTGGATATGCTGAAGAATCTAAAATATAAACTATATTTTGTTTTTTAACATTTTTTTTGTTTACCACATAATTTCATATATGTTCCAGATGTTATTTCATAGTTTTGATGTCTTCAGTGTTGTAGAAAATAGTCACAATACAGAAAAACCTATGAATGAGAAGAGTAGGGGTGTACAAACTTTTGACGTGTACTCTGTGTGATATTTGTGTGAAAACTTTGACTGTAAAGTGCATCATTTTAAATGAAAAAAAATATTTTAAATGAAAAGTGGTTTCCTGCCGTGTTTGATTATTACACATTACTTACATATTAATTCTTCTAACAAATGGATCTTTATGAAATACGTCGAAAGATTAAATGTGTTTTTAATTTCAGATAATTGATGTAAAATATTTAAAAAAAAACGTTTTAGGTATAACATTCGGTTTAACTGGGCTGTTTAATGAACCACAATACAGTAAGAGCCCTTTTAGGTAAAATATAGCAGAGAATATATGTGTAAAAGTTCTAGTTATGATAAAAAATATTATTAAAAAGAGGAACATAAATTAAATGTGTTGAATTTGTCAGGGGTTTAAATGTAGGAAAGAAAAAACTTGTATGTACGAAGAAGTGAAACAGTTTTTAAGTGCAGGAAGAAACCCAAATGTTCTCTTTTTACACACACACACACACACACACACACACACACACACACACACACACACACACACACACACACAGAGAGAGAGAGAGAGGGAACCCTGGACTTTGGTTATGTGGTGTCCAGAAAGCAGAAATGTCCATCATAACCTCAACGCTCCATGCAGCTGAGCTCCAGTCTAAACACACGTCGTGAAAAACCAGTAACGGTAATAAAGGTGAACACGTGACACAACCCATTATCCCATGGAGGAGAAGTTAAAAGACACCTGAAGCTTCCAGATCAAACAGCGTGAGTAATAATTTTATGACGCGTCTCCACACGAACATCTTTCAAAACAAACGTTTAGCGGTGACGAGCAGAAATAAACTGTGTTTCAGTGACTGTGACACGCTGCAGCACTTTCCCTGGAAAAAAGGAACAAAATCAGGCCACACACAGAACACACACACGCACACACACACACACACACACACACACACACACACACTGCATGACCACTAAGGGATGGACAGAACAGAACGGCGTCCCTGGATGAGTGAAGAGCAGGATGAGGGATGTTACTCATAATGTCAGCAACAAATTTCAGCTCAGAAAAAAAAATGAATCAAACTTTCCAGTTTCTCACACACAATTAAAAAAAAAACATCATGGGAGAGAAGACATCATCCTGACACACACACACACACACACACACACACACACACACACACACACACACACACACACACTCAATGAGCAGTGATTAAAATACATGATTTACTTTATTACACTGGAAAATAGTGACAAAATTAATAATTAATAATCAATAATTCAGTAATAAATATTACCGAGTGAAATAAAAAAAAAATCAAATGCTGATTGCTGAGAATAAAAACAAAGTGTTTGACATAACAGAAAATAAACTTGACTTTGGTTTGAAAATGACTTTAAACTTGATTTCTACAGATAATGATTTCTTTGTTACTTTATTTAGAGCACATGGGACAGAGTTTACATTCAGCATGAATAAATTCAGTGTCAGAGAAATCTTAAAAAAAAAAAGCTCTATATATTTATATTAAATGCTAATATGCTATTAAATGTGTTTAAGAAGAAATAGCATTTGTTTTTATGACAAAATGCAACATTAAT
>NC_083574.1:6391920-6534420 GCF_027579695.1 Neoarius graeffei
TACTGTGGGCAAACATTGCAGAATGTCCTGTATTATATCTGACAGGTCGGACTGTCATGCTACAGAAATAACATTTATAAAATCTTCCAGGCGGCACGGTGGTGTAGTGGTTAGCGCTGTCGCCTCACAGCAAGAAGGTTCTGGGTTCGAGCCCCGGGGCCGGCGAGGGCCTTTCTGTGCGGAGTTTGCATGTTCTCCCCGTGTCAGCGTGGGTTTCCTCCGGGTGCTCCGGTTTCCCCCACAGTCCAAAGACATGCAGGTTAGGTTAACTGGTGACTCTAAATTGAGCGTAGGTGTGAATGTGAGTGTGAATGGTTGTCTGTGTCTATGTGTCAGCCCTGTGATGACCTGGCGACTTGTCCAGGGTGTACCCCGCCTTTCGCCCGTAGTCAGCTGGGATAGGCTCCAGCTTGCCTGCGACCCTGTAGAAGGATAAAACGGCTACAGATAATGAGATGAGATGAAATCTTCCAGAGTGTAACATCTACGAAACTTGACATTAAAGTTCCATCTAGCATTCTGAAAGGAAATATCTCACAAATAAATAAATTGAAATAAAAGTCAATCTTTTGCTCAAGGTGTGTCAGAAAAGAAACAGGACTGGGGTCACAAAAAAAAATTGTCAAATCCAAACTACAAGTTTTCCCCTATGAAATAATCCCCCTGGAGTCTAATGCACTTCCCCATCTTTCTCCACCACGCCTCCATGCACTCCTGGAAGGATTCTTCCGAGATTCTCCGCAGCTCCATCATCACGGCCCTCTTAATGGCTTCCACCTCTGGAAAATGAGTCCCCTTGATGACCCCCTTGAGCTTGGGGCAAAGGAAAAAAAATTACACAGAGCCAGGTCGGGTGAGTAGAGAGGTTGCTCCAGCATGGCGATGTTCTTCTCGGTAAGGAACTGCCGGATGCTCAGGGTGTTGTGAGCCGGCGTGTTGTCGTGGTGAAGCAGCCATGAGTTGTCCTGCCACAACTCTAACCTCGTCTCGCACACTGAATGAAGCAAACGCCGCAGGATCTCTTTGTAGACATGCTGGTTGATCGTCTGGCCCTGTGACAAGAACTCTATGTGGACGATGCCCCTCACATCGAAGTAGTACACTAAGTCCTGTTACTTTTCTGACACACCTCGTATGTCTGTCCTTTATTAAAAAAAAGCTGTATGCTGAATTTGTTCTTAGCAATATAACCACTAAAGTGATGAAAATAGCCGGGACTATTTTTGGTCAGGGAGGCCGCTATAACTCCATCATGCATGACGTCATTTTCCATGAGCGCAGCCGAGGTGTACAAGTGCATGCTATACTAGACTATAGTATGGTATAATATACTCAACAAAAATAAAAACTTTACACTCATTTCAAAGTCAATAATTTGAACATTTTGGAAAATAGGTTTGAAATAATGATTGTATTCAATTATCTTGTCATTAAAGATGCTATAGCATACAGATCATGTTTGTCATGGAATCGGTTCCACCGGAAATGCGACGACAATGTCCATGATCAAAAACTGTGAGTCACAACTTAATGAAATCATGTCAATATCGGGTGTGTCCTCCATGGGCGTTCACAACTGCGATACAACGTCTCCTCATGGATTGGATGATGCGTCTGAACACAGCTTGGGGAATGCGCCGCCATATTTGTACCAACATGGCACCAAGCTCCTGCAAGTTCTGTGGAGGGTTCCTTACGGTCGGCTGTGGTGCCAGTTTGATGGAGACGTGTCTGGAGATTATGGATGGTCTGTCGACTGCATCCCATAACCCTCGAAACGTCAGTGACGGATGTTCCCGTATTCAGCATGCCAATGGCACGTTCTCGCTGAATGTTTGACAGTCGTGGCATTGCAAATTAACGAATAATTAACCATAAAACCTTGTTTTTCTGAGATGACACTCTACTCTGCTACCGTGAGATCAATTGCACGTGTATCAATAGGTCACGTCACTTGTGTCACGTGGAAACGTGATTTTAGCGTGCAGTGCTCTCGCACGTGCTACGTAGGCCCGACCAGTAGAATGAATGTGACGTAATGCCCTTGACAATGCATTTAACCATAATCACAACAAGAACTCTTTCAAGAAAAGTTTCTAAACACTATTTGAAAAATAATGAGTGTCAAGTTTTGATTTTTGCTGAGTATATTATAGTCTAGCGTGACTTCTCGGTCCACAAAAATTATGGCAATGCAGTATTAGAAAAGCAATCTAAATAAAGTAGTGGCTAGTTTATTAACTGTTTATTTTTAAAATATATTTACCTGCTTATCTTCCATTCGTTTGACGGTATGCTGTCATGCTGTTGGTGTTTTGTGGTGAAACAAAGTCAGGATCGTGTCTGGCTTCAGTTGTCATTTCTGCCTCATGTCTCGCTTCTTCCCAGTGATTTTTTCATCCAAGTCCTCCACAAATCCACAATCTTCTGTAAAATGCTCTCTGCACAATTTGCTGCTTTTTCCAGGAGTCAAGTTTTCTCGTTTTACTTGATGAAGCCACTCGGCCAAACGTCTTGGATCCAGGACAGAATGAAGACGACATCCGGAATCCTACGTCACGCAGCGCCACCCTTGTTTTCGTCTCCTAATACTTCCATGTATCTGACTAATCCAGTACGGCCACACCCAGGGAAATGGCCCAATGGACTGATGTTACAACTTTAACATGTTTTTTAAGCTAAAGTCCACTTCATTTTTTTCATCTAGAACATCTTGCATTAATGTATTAATAATGATGACATTTTGTAACTCTGTAATTTCAAAATTTCCTGGTTAATTGCTTTAAAGGTTCCTCAGTTTGTTTTTGTCCCTCTTTGGTTTGATGGAGAACCCTAAAACATTGGGTTTCACTATCAGAAAGGGTTCAAGGTATCTGAGTATCTTCAGGAACCCTTGCTTAGAGCATCTTCAAGAACCCTTATCCAACTAAAGGATCCCTGAGGTACAATTTGTAAATGTGTTTAGAAAAAAAGATAAACTCTAGAAACATCAAGCATTCTCGATCAGAAAGGTCTTCTAGTAGAACCTGTGTAAGAAGCTAAGAACCTTTAACTATCATAAGAACCCTTGAGGAGTGACCACCATTAGTGTCCACCATTAGACCAAAAAAAAAAAAAAATCACGCCTTAAATGTAGAACCATTAAGAGCCCTGTAGGAACACTTCCATACTTGATGTAGAACTTGACAAGTGTTTGCCTATCAGGAAGGGTTCCATGTAGAACCTCATTAAGAACCTAAGAACCCTTAACTATTAAAGTAACCTTGAACAACTAGCATTCACTCTTGGAAAAAAAAATGTTTAAATATAGAACCCTTAAAGGCCATGTAAGAATCCTTAAAGGATCTACATAGAACCTTGAAACAGTGTTTCCCAATCAGAGAGGGTTTCAGTAGAACCTCTTTAGGAAGCCAAGAACTCTAATCCAGAGGACTCTTGAGGAACAATTAATGTGCACACTTGGGGAAAAAAAATCAATGTAGATACCTCATCTCGGATTCTGACCCTTCATGAGAACCTGTAAGGCTTTATATACTCTAGAACCTTTCATAAGTGTTTCTTTATCAGAGAGAACATAATTAGGAAACGAAGAACCCTTAACTACCCAATGAACCCTGAGAATGATGAGCATACTCTTGGTTTGTTCCTCTGTGAGAACCTGTAAAGAGTTATTTGATGTAGAACCCTACAACAGAGTGTTTCTTTATCAGAGAATATATATAGGAAGATAAGAACTCATATCCAGAGAATCATTGAGGAACAGTTAGTGAAAAATTATGTTAAATGTAGAAACCTAAAGGGTTCGTTGGTTTGTCCATTTGTCAGAACCATTCAGAGGTTCTATGAAGAACCCTACAACTGAGTGTGTTTTGTAAACATATGAAGAAAACATATTAAGGAAGCTAAGAACCCTGAACTATCCAATGAACACTTGAGGAATGCTTAGTATAAACTAATTAAATTTAGAAACCTTAAGCGTCTTTCAGTTTGTTCCTCATTAGAAACATTTAAGGTTCTACTGTATGAAGAACCATACAACAGAGTGTTTCCATCCATCCATCCATCCATTATCCATAACTGCTTATCCTGTGCAGGGTCACAGGCAAGCTGGAGCCTATCCCAGCTGACTACGGGCGAAAGGCAGGGTACACCCTGGACAAGTCACCAGATCATCACAGGGCTGGCACAGAGACAAACAACCATTCACACTCACATTCACACCTACAGTCAGTTTAGAGCCACCAATTAGCCTAACCTGCATGTCTTTGGACTGTGGGGGAAACCAGAGCACCCGGAGGAAACCCACACGGACACAGGGAGAACATGCAAACTCCACGCAGAAAGACCCCCGTTGGCCACTGGACTCAAACCCAGAACCTTCTTGCTGTGAGGCAACAGTGCTAACCACTACACCACCATGCCATCCAACAGTGAACACTGAAAAGGTTCGATGTAAACCCTCATTAGGGAGCTAAGAATACTTAAGTGTTCAAAGAACCTGTGAGGAATGATTATTATCGTCGTCGTCATCGATGGTGTAGCTCCAGATCGAGTATCCTTTCCAAAATCAAGGCGCAGGGTGCTTGAAGCGGAGATGACTTGAGAGTCCAAGATGCGAGTGAAACAGTTGTGGACAATGAGGGCAGGGGGCAGTAGGAGGCGGTCCAATGCCGGCTGCTCTTTGTTGTTCTCGAAGCTTTTGATGGCAGCATTTTTCATTGGCATGATGTCTTTTATCATTTTCAGCCTTGATGTAGCCAGAAAGATAGGACGCTCTCCAAAGCCTTCACTTTTCTGTGACCGCTCCCCAGTTCTTCAGGTAAATGTTAAAAACTATCAGAGATCTTTTGATGCAGTCCTTGAAGTGCTTTTTGGATGCCGCTCTCTTTCTGTGGCCTTCAGTCAGTTCAGAGTAGAGGACTTGTTTGGGGAGTCATTCATTTGGCATCTGTAGCGAAGTGAGAGAACAGTCACCTTATCCTGCCTTGAACCCAGGTCTACAGTGTGCCAAACCTGCACCCTGACCAAAACACCAAAGAGCCAGGCTCATTGGAATGGCAGTCAGAGCACATACTCAACTGTAGTGATGGTCACTCTGTCACAGCATCCTTTGAACATGGCCAAGGCAGCACAGTTGATGACATTCGATCACCATCTCAATGGAGGGAAGTCCAGCTCTTTTGAGGGCTTCTGTGTTCGGGACATGGTCTTCCCAAGAGATGCCCAGAATGATTCTCAGCGTTTGTTGTTGGAATTGTTCACGTTTTCAGATCTGCTGTTTGTACAGGGTCCAGACTTCACAGCCATACAGCAGTGTGGAAAGAACCATCCATCCATCCATCCATCCATCCATCCATCCATCCATCCATCCATCCATCCATCCATTATCTGTAGCCACTGATCCTGTACAGGGTCGCAGGCAAGCTGGAGCCTATCCCAGCTGACTATGGGTGAGAGGCAGGGTACACCCTGGACAAGTTGCCAGGTCATCGCAGGGCTGTGTGGAAAGAACCACTGCTTGGTAAACCATGATTTTGGTAGCTGTCTTGATACCATGGTTGAAAAACATGCAATTGGTGATGCAGCCAAAAGCTGCATGGGCAGCCTTTGGCCGATTTGCAAGGTCAAGCTCTAGACTACAGGTTTCCTCAAGAACACTCCCGAGGTACGAGAATGATTGGACTTGCTCTGTGGGCTGGCCGTTGATGGAGATCTGCAAGGGTGTTTTTTGAGATGCTGGTGGAAAGAAAGTCAGTGCTTTGGTCTTCTTGGTGTTGACAGAGAGATTGAACATCTCGTAGGCTAAATGATTAGGATGCATGCTAAGAAAAAAAAAAACCCTCAAAGAACTCTACAACAGAGCAGGGTCCAAGGAAAATTCTTAAAGGAAGCATAGAACTTTCTATCCAAAGATCCATCCCTTCTTTCTAAGACTATGCATTGTTCTGGACAATGAAGACTGGTGTAAGATGCACTGTACATGCTTCAAAAAACTAGCGAAGTCCCTCTGGTGGAACCCTTAAAGAGGTATTGCTTACTTAAGTTTTTTTTTTTAGCTGTAAACTAAATGATGTGACTGGAATGTTATGAAACACATAAATGCTGATGTTAATACTGACAAAATGACATAAAAAAATCAGTGTTCTGTAGGTTGAAAACGGCTCAAAACTCCATCTGTTTGTTAAAATCATCAACCTTGTAAGGCCGATGCTGATGTAGAGTCAACCATCTGGTACTTCTTTATAGCTTAAAATTATTATTTAAAAAATAAATAAAAGAATGTTAACGCCTAATTCCCCTAGCCCCCACTCTTGAGTGGGAGTCTCACACATACATGAACACCCGGCCCCTCCCCACCCCCACTCTCCGCCACTCATTGCCCCGCCCCCATAGACCTTTGCCCAATTTTTAAACGCTTTTCAATATTATGCAATGGGTGGAGATAAGCTCAGAGCTGGGAGTAAAGTTACACTTTAAAAGTTTAATGGTTTAATGTCGAACCCTACAACAGAGTGTTTATCCTTTTGAAAAGGATGCTAGAATTCATAACTTTCCAAAGGAACCCGTCTTGTTTTCGGAATGTAGTTGATAATGAGATCAACATTTGCAACACCTGACCAAAGTACCACACACATGCACGCAAAACTTCCACTCACTCTGGGTTCTGTATGACGCACATTCAGAATACTTTAGTCAATAATCACTGTTTTATTGCAGGAAAAAACACCCACACAAAAATAATCATCTGGTTCAGACAGGAATCCTGCTCGTGTCAGGAGTATGACTCAAACAATTCTTCTCCATGTCCACGTGAGCAAAAGAACAGCAGGCCAAGCAAAACTGACCTCTGAAATCGCCACTTTACTTCCCCCGTCCTGGCCTGTAATTGCCCTTATATAGGAAAAAAGAAATGGTTAATAGGATCACTCTAACGCAATTTTTACGAACGTAACAACAGTGACACAGAATATCGGTGGCAGAACTGGGGCCTCATGTTCGGAGCCTCCTGACGGCCGTGTGTCTCCCTGCAGGCACCTCGATTCGAGCTGAAGATAAGCTGCAGATCCATTTACAATCACAGCTTCTGTGATTGAAGCTTTTTTTTGCTCCAAATAAGTAAATTACCTCTAATACCCCCCTTCTCCAGCTCTCAGCCTGCTCAGCTCTTATGTAAAACAGATGTTTGACTCTCCCACACACACACACACACACACACACACACACACACAGTACATTACAGTCAAATCTGACAGGCTCAGGTTCTTCAGCAGGGTGTTTGCTCGGTCTCTGTCCCTCTCAGCATGGAGTCACGATCAACATCACTTTCCGCTTTCATAGATCCTTAGAATGTCTCCTTCTCATTCTCATCAAGCCCTAAATTCTTGTCTTCACACTTCCACACCTTCACATCTTCTGCATTAGTCTTTAAATATCTCATCTCATCTCATTATCTCTAGCCGCTTTATCCTGTTCTACAGGGTCGCAGGCAAGCTGGAGCCCATCCCAGCTGACTATGGGCGAAAGGCGGGGTACACCCTGGACAAGTCGCCAGGTCATCACAGGGCTGACACATAGACACAGACAACCATTCATACTCACATTCACACCTACGGTCAATTTAGAGTCACCAGTTAACCTAACCTGCATGTCTTTGGACTGTGGGGGAAACCGGAGCACCCGGAGGAAACCCACGCGGACACGGGGAGAACATGCAAACTCCACACAGAAAGGCCCTCGCCGGCCCCGGGGCTCGAACCCAGGACCTTCTTGCTGTGAGGCGACAGCGCTAACCACTACACCACCGTGCCGCCCCGTCTTTAAATATATGAAGCTCAAATGAACCAATCAGATTACTCTAAGCACTTTTCATTTCATTATGATGCACGTACACTCAGGAAATTTGGAACCTGTTTCAGAACAGATCACATCCAATATCAGGAAGATGATTAAAAAAATCTATAATTAAAATTGTTACAGGAACACCACGGAACATAAAAATGCTTCAGTGATATTCAGAAAACTTGACCAGTTCCATCTCGCACTCTTTAGGGTTCTTCACTCTGTTCCTCTGAGGTTTTATGCAGAGCCCAGTAACATAATATTTCCCCAACCAAGCAGAACCATCTTTTGGAAGCTAAGAACCTTTATTTTCCAACAAACCCCTGAAGAACCCTAGAGCAACCTTTTTTCTGCAGTTTATCAGTAGCTGTAATTGAGAAGCCAGCAGGGAGACACATGGCCATGAGGAGGCTCCAAACATGAGCCCCTGGTTATGGCAGGATGTTTTTCTTAATATTTTATGATTAAAGATGTTGCAGGAACTCTATGGAACATAGATATGTTTTAAGAAGGTCCAGGAAACTTGACCAGTTCCATCAAGCATTCTGAAGGGTTCTTCACTGTTTTGTTCCTGTGAGGTTTGATGTAGAACCCAACAACATTATATTTCCCCAACCAAGCAGAACCATCTTTTGGAAGGTAAGAACAGCAACCTTTTTTCTGCAGTTTATCCATAGCTCTAATTCAGAAGCCAGCAGGCAGATGCATGGGCATGAGGAGGCTCCAAACACAAGCTCCCAGTTTTGGCAAGATGTTTTTCTTAATATTTTTATGATTAAAAATGTTGCAGGAACTCTATGGAACATAAAAAGGCTTTAAGGATGTCCAGGAAACTTGACTGGTTCCATCAAGCATTCTGAAGATTTCTTCACTGTTTTGTTCCTGTGAGATTTGATGTACAAAGTATTTCCTCAACCAAGTAGAACCCTTTTTTGGAAGCTAAGAATATTTTAATTATCCACTGAACTCTTGAAGAACCTTTGATGTACCTTGTTTTTTTTTAAACAGTATAGCAAAATAAACAAGATACTTTCTAAAAAAATAGGGTTCCTCAAGCATTCTTACATTCTTAGAACATGCAACTAGTCCAGGGTCCCCTGATTTCTGGTTACTGTTTTGGTTTCCTCGGAGTTCTCCAGTTTCCTCCCACTTCCCAATTTAGAGCAGCGACTCTAACTTAAGCTTGAGGGCAGTACCTTGGTGCAGTGGTTAGCGCTGTCACCTCATAGCAAGAAGGTTCCAGGTTCAAACCTCACTCCTGATGAGGGCCTTTCTGTGTGGAGTTTGTATGTTCGCTCCATGTCTGCGTGGGTTTCCTCCAGGTGCTCTGGTTTCCCCCACAGTCCAAAGACATGCAGGTTAGGTAAAATACCCAGCCACTGGGGTTCCACAAGCCAGTACATACTTAGTGCTGGTCCCAAGCCTTGATAGATTGGGAAGGGCTGTGTTAGGAAGGGTATCTGGTGTAAAAACCTACACCAAGTCAAATATATGGATCATGATGATCTTCTGTGGCAACCCTTAACAAGAGCAGCTGGAGGAAGACAACGACTAACTTAAGCATGAATGGGATCAACTCTGGGTCCACTGGAACGCTGACCAGGCATCAGTCTCAAACTCTCACTATTGCAAATTTCATTTGAAAATTTACAAAAAATTCCTTCCTTTCATACCTTTTCTTCTAGCCTCATTCCTATGAAATGGAATTAAATCCAGTCACATTACCCTGACTTATTCAAATTCATTTGGTTTTCAGGTTGAGATCATGTTTCTATTTCAAGACCCACTTACCCTGACATTTGTTTAAGTGTACTTTAAGTGTATAATTTATAACTGGTTACAAACATTGAAAGTACAGATGTCACTATATTGCGTAGAATGTAGAACCAGTGTATATTGTTTTGTTCTCCCACCTCTGAACCAAGCCAACATGGTCAAGTTCGCCAGTGTTTTGTTCTCATTCGTCAGCCACAATAACAAACAGAGGCCGTGTGATGTGACATGGCCGCCGAATAACAGCATCATATCCATCACTCAGCCAAAAAAGCCGCCTTCTGATGATGATGTAACATTAATGTGATCAATAGTTGTCGGGAACTGCCTCTTTCGCAACTGGATATTTGGAGAACATCAAGTGGCGCCATTCAATACTGCTGTGCAAAATGACCGAGCTCTAATTTGCTTGCAGTACATAAAATAATCATTACTGATCTATCCTTTTTACTGACAGATTCAAATAATTCCCGGATGGGAGTTGTATATACAATTGAGATGGGTGTGGGGGTGGGGAGTGGGGCACTGGGTGGGGTGTGGGCTTTTATGTGTAATAGCAGAAACAGAAGTGCTGAAATGTCACGGTGTGTGTTTGGTTCTTGAGGTCCTTTCTCCCTCTTCAAACACGTCCCCAAGGTGAGGAAAGAGTCATAGGCTAAAAAAAGCCTTTTTTTTCCGAGAGAGTTTCCCAGAGACAGTGAATTCACACCCACACACATCGAGCTGCAATTTCAGTTGCTCGACCAGGTGTGTGTGTGCGGTGTGTGGTTATAGGTGACCCATACCTGGTTGGCTGTTTTTTAATGTCTCTGAACACTGCAGTCTTTGTGCCGCCATGAAAAAAGTTCATCTGGACCCAACGTTGTCCATTTTCCATTTGCATGGCTTTGGTTGTCGGTGGAGTTTGAGGCATAGGTCTTTGAATGGCAGTCTTCCTTTCATTCCTGTCCAAGCATCTCTTCTTTCTCTCTGTCTCCTTGAGAGGATGGGTAATTAACTGGCATATGGAAGCCATTGGTAAGTTAAGGCCCCTGAAGCAAAGACCTCCTGTCTTCTTATCAACTTAAAAGATGCACAAGATCTAGAATCCCGATCAAAAAGGACATACGGAGACATCAGAAGATGTAACAAGACAAAATCAAGCATATGTATGATGGAAATCTGATATACAAAATCTCTAGCGGGGATGGTAATCCAAAAAGCAGGGGCAAAAAGCTCAGGTGGTCTAATCTGGCTGAAGTGGTGCTCCTGGCTAGAGATACTTATCAGTGCTCCATGAACCAGCAAAGAGAGAAAAAGAAAAAGAAGGCAGCCTTGAACACAGGATTATTGAATGAAAGAGACCCCGAGGGCCAAAGGAAGTCCCTGCATACACATTGGCTCACAGAGGTCTGGCTCTTCCTCTGTCAGTCAATCTCTATTATAAGAAGGGATTGAAAAGAAGACCGTATTGAAGACAGAGTTTAAAAAAAAAACAGAAATTTCAAGATTGCTTTAATCAAGTGCACACACATCATCTGTTACAGAAAAAAGAAAATATGTGGGTGTTTTCTGGAGTCCTACTATCAGCTTGGGCTGTCTGTAGACTATGATCATCCATCAGGGTCCTGCCTGACTGTCTAGTGTCTTATCACACTTAAACCTGGTTCGACCCATGATTCTGGCAGTGATACATGGCTTGGGTGGCAGAGGTGAGGGCAAAGTCACGGTGGTCCCAAGCCCCCTGCCAAACACATACACCAGAGAGAGCAGTGAGGCCAAGAACCCCAAATCCTGCAATAGGATGGAAAAAATGAAGGAGAAAGAAACCAAGATTCCCAGTGAATTCTATGGAAAATACATTTTTATAGTTAGCAATGGGGATACCCATATCCTAGTCACTGGAATCAGTGAGCCAGCCAACAGTCAGTCAAGACATAGGCCTCATCATGGGCCTCAGGATGACAGAAGTAAGACCTTACACAGGTCCAGGGAGGTAGCAGTAGGAACTTGTGAACTTCCATATGGTAGGAGAAGATGATTGTAAACCTGAGCACAGCAGGAGTAGAAGCTTGTGGCCATCTGGAAGGCAGGACTATAATGTAGATTGAAGCAGAGTAGATATCCAAATGGGAAAGGAACCTACAGGCTTTTGGATGGCAAAACTAGAAGCTTGTAGGCCTTAGCATGGCAGAACCAGAGGCTTGTAGATCTCTGCAAAGGTCAGAAGGAGAAACTTGTAGGCCACAAAGTAGGATTTGACTAGAAGCAGGGTGTTGGAGACTTTAGACCTCTGGTTGGAAGGACTAGAAGACTGTAGACCTTGGGTAATGAGAAAGGTAAGAAAAGGAAAGAGAAATTGTTTAGTATAATAAAGCAATGCATGCAAAAGTTTTTCTAAAATAATGTGAGTGCAACAGTCAGCGCTCAAACAGGTCCACTGCTGAGTAAGCAAGCAGGAATAAAGTGGTCTGGAACTAACTTGAGAAAGTTTGTTTGAACCCTGAATATTGGTGGGAAGGCTAGGAATATTAGGAGCTATTGGATAAGAGCTCTACATTCAGGAATGGTCGAAGAGTCCTCCTAACTCCTACTGTTAGAGCTCTGTATGTCCAGAGGGACCGACAGAAGAATATTGTGGAACTTCATAATTGACCAAATTTAGGTCAGAGAATTCCTCATTTCCATTTATGGTGACAATCTGTCAAGTTAGATCTAACCCAGGCGAGCAACCGTGTCTCCACAAATACAGTCATGATTTTCAATTCTCAAGCCTCTCCAGGAGAATGGAATGGTCTATGGAGTCAAAAGCTGCACTAGCAGTTCCAGAGGCAAGTGAGAGCAGTGAGACAAACAACAGAAAGACCAAAGAGACCAGGAACGTAAAGACTGGAGACAAATGACCAATGTAAAATAGAGACCAGAAAGACACATAACAGAGAGCAGAGCTGCATGAAGCACACTTCGACACACAGCTCAGGGACTTCAGCAATGCAAAGACCAGAGGAATGGAACAAAAAGTCCAGATGGATATATAAGAGAAAGAAGTGAGAGACAAGCAAGGCAAATGAAAGATTTAAAAAAGGTTACATGGTTTAGGATCTACTTGGTCAGAAGGTGTTGATTAATTTTCTGTAACAGATACATAGATTCACTGTAATACATGATCACTTCTATAGTATCAGCTCATTCTCTTGGATTTGTATGGATGTTGCTCCATGTAAACAGGTTTAATATGGTGAAGAAGTTTATTAAACGTTTAAGGAAGGAGTCTCCAGTGTTAGCAAGGTAAAGTTATAACTTTGCACTTTGTGACATGGGAAAGTGGCTGGTGATGGAGCAAACAGGAACTAACTTATTTTGTGGACGTTAAATGTAACAATAAACAGTTAAAAGTATTGGCAGAGCTCCATACGTGAGAATATGGGAATGCATCAACCTGATTTTTGATGGCTTTTTTACAACTGTACAATGTCCATACATACGGTACGAACGACGTCCGTGTACCACTACAGGGAACCCGATTGTAAATGCAAGGCAACATATCTCAAACACCTGACCACCAGACAACAAAATCCCATCCATCTATTATCTGTAACCGCTTATCCTGTGCAGGGTCATGGGCAAGCTGGAGCCTATCCCAGCTGACTATGGGTGAGAGGCGGCGTACACCCTGGACAAGTCGCCAGATCATTACAGGGCTGACACATAGAGACAAACAACCATTCACACTCACATTCACACCTACGGTCAATTTAGAGCCACCAATTACCCTAACCTGCATGGGGGAAACCAGAGCACCCAGAGGAAACCCATGCAGACACAGGGAGAACATGCAAACTCCACACAGAAAGGCCCCAGTAAGCCACTGGGCTTGAACCCAGAACCTTCTTGCTGTGAGGCAACAGTGCTAACCACTGCACCACCGTGCCACCTCACAACAAAATTTGTATCTTTATTTCCATAAGATAGATGGGTTTTTATCCAGCACTTATTTTTAATTTGCTTTGTAAAAAATAATATGAGATTATTTACTAACACATTTTACACTCATCGGGAGCTCCTCTTTCAGGCAGTGCTAAATAAATTACTTCAGTATGTGTCACAGTCAGAGGTAAATCTGTACCTCGAAGTTTTCTGACATTTTCAGGACGCGGAAGTTTGTGCTCTGTGGTTTCTCAGAAACAACAAGGTCATTTTTTGTTTCATTTATTTTAAAAGAGTAAAAAGAGGGGTTGAGGGAAGGTGAAGGAATGAATGCTTATCGCTGCTCTAACTTAAGTAATAAGAGGAATGTAATTGTTTTGTGGGTGTTCAACGATATTAAATGTAATAATATTATAATGCAGCAAATAAAAAGTATGGGCGGCACGGTGGTGTAGTGGTTAACGCTGTCGCCTCACAGCAAGAAGGTCCTGGGTTCGAGCCCCGGGGCCGGCGAGGGCCTTTCTGTGCGGAGTTTGCATGTTCTCCCCGTGTCAGCGTGGGTTTCCTCCGGGTGCTCCGGTTTCCCCCACAGTCCAAAGACATGCAGGTTAGGTTAACTGGTGACTCTAAATTGAGCGTAGGTGTGAATGTGAGTGTGAATGGTTGTCTGTGTCTATGTGTCAGCCCTGTGATGACCTGGCGACTTGTCCTGGGTGTACCCCGCCTTTCGCCCGTAGTCAGCTGGGATAGGCTCCAGCTTGCCTGTGACCCTGTAGAAGGATAAAGCGGCTAGAGATAATGAGATGAGATGAGACTAAGTACATACTGGCTTGTGCAACCCCAGTGGCTGGGTATTTTACCTAACTTGCATATCTTTGGACTGTGGGGGAAACCGGAGCACCCGGACAAAACCCACGCAGACACGGGGAGAACATGCAAACTCCACACAGAAAGGCCCTCATTAGGGGTGAGGTTCGAACCTGGAACCTTCTTGCTGTGAGGGCCACGTGTTATTGGAAAATGAGACCATCAATTACAGCATAGCTCACTCAGGCCTCTGATAAATCAAACCTGGGTGGAAGTTATATGCACACTAGGTACCCCTACCTTCATGCCAGAAAGAATCAAACTCGAAGAATTGAAACGATTTGTGTGGAAACTGCTCGTTGGGGATTGATTAATTACTCCATATCTTCATTATTAATTATTATTATGCAAATTTGGGTAGAAGCTATATGCACCCCAGGCAGACCTACCTTCCTGCCAAAAAGGATAAAAATCGGTGAAGAATTGAGACAGAAGAAGCGATTTTTGTGAAATATGGACAATGTCGGACAGACAACGGACAACACATGATGGCGTAAATTCATCACCTGTCGGCCGGATGAGCTCATAATCACTAAATTGACCGAAAACTTCGAGGTGACAAATTAGCTCAAGAATATAAATGCTTATGAATATCCTTAGCTCTGTGTGAGCGCATGCAATGCAGCATAAAACTGACCGAGAGTGATCCATGTGATCAGTCGACTCATCAAGGTCAAGAACAGGCGAGGGAAACATTTGCCTAGAGCACTAAATGAACAAAGGGCAGCTCTGACTAAAACACAAATATAGAGCATCCCTCTGCACACACACACCCACACACAGATCAGAGGAGCAGCGAAAATCAAAGACAGGAAACACAGAACACATACGAGAACAGAACAGACAGAACAGCCACAAGTATCCCCTCACACACAGACCACAGAGATTAGCAAAGCAAGAAGCAGAGCAGTCGTTACGTGCAGCCCAGAGAGACCGGAAAAGCACACAACAGAAAAATCGGATCAGAAACACACACACACGCAGAGTTAACATGCTAATGAAAGAAAGAGTCACAAATCAATCCAGGATCTGCGCTACAAGATATAAAGTTTAATTCCATCCATATTTACGATGTGTATTTTTTTGTCTTGTTAACTTTGAGAGAAGAAACAGAGGCTTGTGAAGTGGGAACGACACGAGTAAACGTAGCAAAAAAGGACAGAAAGTACGACACGTCCTTCTTTTCTTTAGTGAAAGAAAATCGAAATCGTTGACGATTTATTTCCTGAGAAATAATACATGTCGCTATGGGAAAATAACCAACTTCACAGTGGCGAACTGTAACGCTGCTTCATCCCACCACCTTGTCGTTGATTATTTTCCAATAACAGAATGATGCACTGTTTTATTCCTTTACGTATCACCACAGCCTCTTGACCCACAGTGGATGGATTTCACAACTCCGCCAGTGATCATAACAAAAATATGAATCAGCAGCTTGAGAAACAAAGATGGCTGAAGTTCCACTGTGCTGTAGGTTTATTTTTGAGCAGGTTGAGTCATGCTTACCACTTTAAAGCATCACACACACACACACACACACACACACACACACACACACACACACACACACACACACACACACACACACACACACACTTTGGGGGAGGAGGGTCTCACGAGGAGTCAAGCACAAACAGGCTGCACTCCTAACCCTTCAAATCTATTAAAACTTTATATAGCAGAAAGGAACTAGCCTGTGTGTGTGTGTGTGTGTGTGTGTGTGTGTGTGTGTGTGTGTGTGTGTGTGTGTGTCCCCTGAATGCATGGCTTTGTCAAGATGAGATGAGCTTAGTCTTACAGCCGAAGCCTGGGGCACATGCGCCCCCCACCCCACCCACCCACCCTTTTCCCCTTACCCTCCTCACTGGGGTTTGTAGAACGAGGCCCTGCTGTTGTGATTGCACTCAGGCTTTTCCATTCGCCTTCAACAGTTCACTTCAGCGCAGACTCTATAAAGGCACGACCACCCACGCCCACAGAGCTGTCCAAACAGCATCCGTCTCTGTCTTTACCCCAGTCCTGGACCTGGAAAACACACCTTACACACACACACACACACACACACACACACACACACACGGAAATGTAGACACTGCAACACAGAGTGATGTGTAATAGATTTCTCTAGAAGATCAACCTTTTAGGTAGCATTGGATTGATTCACGTTTGTTCACCAAATAAAAAAAAGACATAAACAAACCAAAAAAAAATCGAAAAACAAAACTCAGCACTGACTTATTTTACTCACCTTTAAGAACATCTTCTCGTCTCCGGTTGTTTGTTTGGACATTTTGCTAACTATTTTTCTTTCAATATTTCTTACATTTTTTCTGTTTTCGTTTCTAATTTGCAGTCTTCGCTGTTACCAAGGCAACCAGGAATCTATTTGCCCCATTTCCCGGCTGTTCAGAAGATAAACATTTTCAATTTTTTTTTTTTTTTAGGTTTTGATATTAATGTTTTTGTTTCCTGATTCTTACAGACTTGTACTCGTATTATAAATGTCACACTTGACACACACTATAATCTGAGAACTCACCAAACTACCCAAGAGTGTTATTTATTTACAGCATTACAACAAGTTGTAATGAAACACATTTAAATATTTCAATTTTGTGCTTGCTCATAAATCCTGCAGACCTATTTGTAAATGAAATGTTATGAAATTGTTTTCTGTAAAAATAGAGGTCTTTTTTTTTTTGCACACGTAAAAAGCATAGGGGATGGGGTGGGGGTGAAAACTTTTGTGTTCGTACACATGAATGCACCAAAAACAGGGCTAAAGATTTTCATAATGTGAAAATTAGAAATTTGGAGTTCTGGTACCAACCAACACAACATGGTCTATCATATGCAAATTTGTTAAATTTGTGGGCAGGGCTTTCACCAAACGACCCGAGAGTGTTATTTATTCACAGCAAGTTGTAATGAAACATGTTTAAATATTAAAACTTTTATTTAATGAAGTATTTAATTTTGTGCTTGCTCATAAGATCATACAGATGTATTTATAGTGCATGCTGTAAATGAAATGTTATGAAATTGTTTTCTGTAAAAATAGAAGCCTTTTTCCCCCCCACATGTAAAAAGTATAGGGGTGAAAACTTTTGCACTCGCACACATGAACTCACCAGAAACAGGGCTGAAGATTGAAGCTTTTCATAACGTGAAAATTAGAAATTTGGAGTTCTGGTACCAACCAACACAACATACCCTGCATCTGAAATCATTCACTCATTCACTACTCCCTACTCCCTATATAGGGAATTACTGTATAGAGGACTATATTGAGGTATTTCACCCACGTGACCAAGTCATGTGATGCTGCCATTTTGGACGGCACGGCTCGAATCAGTTTGAATGTGAGGAAGGCGACAAACGAAAAACATAAAAGAAAAAGGAGCGAGATGCAGAAAACACCTTCACTATCCAGCGACGTAGAGCATTTACAGGGCGAGCAGAGGGAGAGGTATTTGCAAAAATTGAGGTTAGCAGGCTTAGAGAACGACGTTTACCTGCTTCCACCAGGATTGCTCACTGACGTACGGAAGTACACGAAGCCCTCGTCTTTACCTGACTTCGGCCCACGTGATCTGTATACCTATGTCGTTAAAAACCCATCGCCATACACAGGTATTGATCTGAAAGCGTATAAGAGTTTGGATGCCTACAAATATTTTGTGTCAGGCTGGGTAACATGCCTACATCAGCGGGTCGTCCCTGGAGCCGGTGGTCGCCATCTTATTACAGCTAAGGTTTGTTCACATTTTCATTTACTTTCGGTCCTCAGGATAAACAAAATGTTATTAAATGTCATTGAAATAACTTCTTAGTCTGTTGAGACATGGCCCGTTATAAATTTGCTGTTACCAGGCAATGACCAAGAACTTTATTATTAGGGCCGGTGTAGTTGTAGCAGTGCACTAGCAGCTAGCTGTTAGCACTAGCTAATGTCAACAACAGTAGCTGGTATGTTACTGTAACAATGTTTACGTTCAGTCATTTGGATGACTGTTAAAACCTTTCAGTCTCAAGTTTTTCCTTTACTGGATTTACTAGTTTACTGAGCTAGCGCGCTCGGGCAAGCTGGGAGCTAGCGCGCGCTAGCTCCCCGGCGGCCGGCGCGCACTAGCTCAGTAAACTAGTAAATCCAGTAAAGGAAAAACTTGAGACTGAAAGGTTTTAACAGTCATCCAAATGACTGAACGTAAACATTGATACAGTAACATACTAGCTACTGTTGTTGACATTAGCTAGCTTGACGTTCAAAATGGCGGACACCGGGGCGTCACGTGACCCTGTGACGTCAGGTGAAATACCTCAATAGTGAGCTCATTGGTAAAATGAAAAAAAAAAAGCTTTCGGACACTATTCTGTCGTGCTGGTATTTACGTTATTACTGTCGCACAATTAAAATGTGCCAGATCAGCACATTTTAATTTTGCTGATCTGGCTGGTGGGTTTCAAAATAATAAATACATGCATGTGTTTTTGTGATAAGTCCATATTATACTGAGTGTATTTCCCACATTAATAAATACAAAGTACCTGCAGCTTTCAATTCTTTTAAATCAAGGCTGAATACTTTCTTCTTTGCCGCTGCCTTTTATTAAATCAAATTTGAGACTTTTAATTTGATTTCTTTCAGCACAAAGCATGATGGGATATATTGCTTTGGTTAGTGACCATAGTTGTATACTACTTTTCGTGATGCATTGTGGGATACTTTGAGTGCACTATATAGGGTGTAATAATCCTCACTAAGGTTTCGGACAGCAATACAAAATTAGTGCCCTATGTAGTGAGTAGGGAGCGATTTCGGACATAGTCATGATCTCTCGTAGGCAAATTTGTTAAGTTTGTGGGCGTGGCTTTAAGCCTCTTGCTTATTTAAATGTCTTCAAATGATGTCAGGAAAAGGTGTGAAACAAATTCAGACATAAATGATGAATAGAAATGCTTAAATTAAATGAGTTGATATCTGATATTCGGAGGATATTTAATGAGTAATTATTTGGAATGATTCAGGAAGGAGTTGGTTCAATAATACTCCCTGGGAGTTTAAGGGGTTAAGAGAGAGAGAGAGAGAGAGAGAGGCAGGCCAATGACCGAGGGGCGAAAACTCAAACTGAACCCAGACTGTTAGGAGAGAGTCATGGCATGGCATCTCGTGTCCCTCCTCAATGGAGCTCAGCTTAGCCTGTCTCATCTCTGTCTTTAATCACGCACAAAGCCTGCATTAGCTCGGAGGGGTAGCTCACTAAAAGCTATGCCCAAAAAAAAAAAAAAAGAGGCAGCGTTACACCCACTCCAGTGTGTGTGTGGGTATGGCTCCTAATCCCTCACTGCATTATCTATGAGCAGCCCTGGGCTGTATCTCCTCCTTCTCCCCCATTAGCCCCTCCTCCTCCCCCAGTAGCCCCTCCTCCTCCTCCTCAGACCCTGGCAGTCTGAGTCAGTGCAGAGATCAGATAGGCGAGGTCTGATCCAGTCCAAAGCCCTAAAACACAGCTAACAAATGACCTGCGCCTCCCACGCACTAAAACACACTCTCAGCTCCTCCCGTACTCCCACACACACAGACACTTTCTCTCTCTCTCTCTCTCTCTCTCTCTCTCTCACACACACACACACACACACACATCTGTAACATTTCTTACCTTCATTTATGCTTAGGGTGTATTTAAAGCTAAAATTATAAATGGTCAGCGTGTGTGTGTGTGTGTGTGTGTGTGTGTGTGTGTGTGTGTGTGTGTGTGTGCACAAAAGGATGAATACCAGTCTGGATGACACATTATGATGTTCATACATGTTTAACCAGTGTCTATCTCAATAACTAAATGAGCATTTGTCTAGAAATTAATAACACACACACACACACACACACACACACACACACACGTCCAGATCACTGCCTACCTCTGAGGAAAAAAAAACAAATATTTAAGTCAAAGTCTCAAATTCTTACCCAGAGCTGGGAACTGATATCAACACAATTACTTCACAGTTATTTATTTAAGTCCGTTTTTTAAAAAAAATATATGTATACTTTGCTTTTTGAGTTTTTTTTATTCACCTCATTACATTACTTTTATTCACTACAGTACATTTCAAAAGAAATCTGATGATCTACGTGCGGTATTGTGACAGCTAGCGATTAGCATCCAGCTAGTCTGCATGAGCAGAGTTATTAGCATGCTAGCTAACATTTCAGAGATTAGCAATAAAGCTGCTAATTATTCTTAGCTAAAGTTTCCTGATGTTGATTGGTTTCTTGGTGAAAGATATGCTAATTTAGCGTCAGGGATTTAAAAAAAAAAAGGTTCCTTTTTTGTGTCAATCTTTATCTTTATGTGTTGGTACTTTTATAGTATTTCTTGAAGGAAGATATTTAACGCTTTACTTCAAATTTTTTAATCAGAGGATTTATTTAGATTACGAATCAGAAGTCTTGTTTTCAAGTAAAGTAAATAGATTTGATTAAAATGTGACTCAATTCACCTGAAAAGTTGCGAAAAGTTAAAATAAACCTCTCCCTCTTGCTTGTCTGAATGTGCGGATTAAAAATGTATATTAACAACTTTAATGGATGATAAATATGCAAATTGGTTTTGTGACATCACAAGTGCATGATTATTGAGAAAACACAATGAGAAGAAAGTCGAAGTTTTTTTTTTTATTTTTCATCTTCTGACTGAAGAACCAACACAAATTGTGTAGATTTTTGGATATTTTAGGTATAGTTTTAAAAAACAAGTGAAAATAATAGAATTTTCTATTGTTATTAATGTATGAAGTGTTTGTGAGATGAATATGCAAATTGTTCTTGTGACATCACAGCTATATGATTATAGAGAACACACAGTGAGAAGAACGTCGAGGTTTTTTTTAAATTTTTTGGATACTTTAGGTCCAGTGAAAGAAAAAATATTATTATTATTATTATTATTATTATTATTCCAAGGCGTAGTTTTTTCTGGAAATGTGATATCAATGTCAAATGAAAGCCTTACTTTCTATTTTATTTATTTTATTTACTCTTGATATTTATACATCATCCCCAAAGCAAGTTTTTGATTCTAACGTCTCGCATTATTACTGCTTTCATTTTGACTTTCATTTGCGATACAAAAGAATCCTAAATGTCGTAATGAATGACAGTTAATTAACTCTGCTGTTAAAACTATTCTAGAAATGCAACTAAATAAACATGTCGCATGCGTGGAGAAAGTCTGGCATTCCATAAAATGTTCTTAACAAAAAGCCTAAACAGGACGAAAAGCGAGATGCCGTAAGTGACATCTACATACTGCTGTTTCAGTGCATCTGGGCATAAATATTTAAAGTAAAAACGCTGTCAGAAAGCAGAAAGTGCCCGTCTTCAGTGCAGGATTAATTCCACTGTGATTGAACTGAAGACAGACTGATTAGGTCAGATTTACTTTACCGAAGCCACCCACGAAGGATGTCGCCAGGCGCCAATATTTTAAAAACTGTTTTGTGATTTCTCAAATATGGACCTTTTAGATCGCTGTGTAAGAAGAAAAAATAGTGAGATTCAGTTTTGCTCAGATGTTCAGTAAAGGTTGTTTTGGAAAAGCGAAAGCACAAAGGCTCTTTAACGGCACGCTCTCGGTGTGTGGCACATCATTCTGGCAGTCATGTGGTAAATATTGTGTTTCCTGTCTCCTCCTTAACTGTTTTGGTAATTGGCTTGTGTTAACCTGATGACCCGGTGAGCACAGAGTACAGGGGGAAAGATGGAGTATGTGTGTGTGTGTGTGTGTGTGTGTGTGTGTGTGTGTGTGTGTGTGTGTGGTGGCTGAGGGCCGCTTTAGGGGTACACAAGGTGACTCAGGAAACAGCGAGCTGAACGCTGAACCCTCGGCCCTCACAATGGCCTGCGCTGTTCCCCTGAGCCTCGGCTCTCAATCCCCGGCGGCGGCAGTGGCGGTGGGCGACGTGGCTCACATTAAGAGAGATAAATGATCCCTGATTCTCCTGTGACAGCACGAAAAACACACCAAGGAGCAAACGTACACACTGGTAATGCTGGAACTTACACACAGATAAATCACACACAGTGAATATCTGTGTATAGATACAACTGCAGCCTCGCGCTTTATTCCAGTTTCAGTCGAAATGAACCATTTTACTAAAACCTGAATCAAATACAAACCATAAGACAAAGGCGATATAAATTAGAATCGAATAAAATCAATTTTTTTTTCCCCTTGAGGAATCCAGACACTTCTTAAACACCAGGACACTCGCATTGGACGAAATGATGATGCACTTTTGTGAAAAGTAAGGTTTCTTTTGAGTCCGCCTCATAATATTAAACTATAATATTCTACAGAGCTGCACAATTCATTATCATACAGAATTTCCGACATGTAATATACGACATGTCTGGCACAATTTCTGGGTTATTAGTGAAAACTGAGTGACTGAGAGTGAGCTAAAGATAGCGAATTAGTAAATATTACAGATAAATATCTGGATTTATCATGAGCTCCTCATGTACTGTATATGGATTAGCTGCTTTTATGGTGTGTTCAGATTTACTAGTGAATGTAAACAACAACAACAACAGCAACAACAAGTAATTTAAAAAATTAGATTAATTTAACCAGTGATATAATAACTATTGATAGAGAAAAGTTGATTTAATATTGTACAATTAAAAAGAAATTAAAAATGTTAATAATAATAATAATAATAATAATAATAATAATAATAATAATAATATATGAATTCATTACACAGATATGTACATAGTACTGATTATTATTATTATTATTATTATTACTACTACTACTACTACTACTACTACTACTACTATGTACGTGTAATAAATTCATATGCATTATTATTATTATTATTATTATTATTATTATTATTATTATTATCAGATATGAACCACACTTCTGTCCTTAAACTCTCAGTCCACTAATATTTTTCAGAAAGTTTGTTTTTAGCTCACTTTTGAAATCATATTTATTTTACGGATATTATATTCAGGTTCTTTTGAGCTGAGAAAAAAGCAGAATAAATAAAAGTGTTAAAAAAACAGCTTTACTTTTGAACATGTCACATGACCTCCATTTGCATGCACATACATGCGTGCTCGCACACACACACACACACACACACACACACACACACACACACACACACACACACACACACACACACACTTGCCTTTCTGGAGAATCTGTAAGTGTGTTAAAGGGGTGTGTCCACATCCATAAATATTATTTACACTCAGTTCAATGCAGCTTGATTTTAATTGCAATGACAGACACTCTCAGTAAATAAACGAATGAATAAGTATGTAAGAATTTATTTGTTCACTTTACACATAGGAACGTAAATACATAGAGTACAATCGTGCAATATCTGCAATTCCCCCACTTACTTTATCCTGTATTTTATTTCTTTTATTTATATTCTTTTTTTTTTACTGCTGCTGTTTTCTCTCAGTACTACCAAACTAAGTTTCACTGTATAACTAAAATGACAATAAAATCTGATCTTAGCTTATCTAAGTAAGTAAGTAAGTAAGTAAGTAAGTAAGTAAGTAAGTAAGTAAGTAAGTAAGTAAGTCATGGTGTTTTAGTGAAATGAACAAACTTTGACTTTTAACTTGTGTTGAAAACATCCAGGATGAAAAAAAGAAGTGATATGAGGTATAATGTCTCATTTGAAAATTTTACAAGTATTACAATTTATATGACATGAAAAACACATGCTGTGTTAATCAGACGCTCTTTATTGTGTGATAATGTAAAGGATGAGTGAATGATGTCACAAATCAGAGCTCCTCCTCCTCGTGAGCAGCTTGCACAAGAAAATACGGGTTTACTGTGTGTGTGTGTGTGTGTGTGTGTGTGTGTGTGTGTACCATGAAAACACACAATCCAGTGTTACACTTTTCACTAACTCCCATACCGTAGGCCTATATTTTGAAACAGAATTTAATGAAATTAAAAATTGTTCCATTGTTTTATTCTGTAAAATGTATTTGTAAGACATGTACAAATATTATTTACTGTATATTATTTTAAAAAAAGAGAGGACTAGAGTACATTTATTAGAAATGTATTACAAATTAAAAATTTAAAATGGAAAAAAAATCAGAACAGCCTTGATTACAATTTATCATCTTTTTTTTCTTGAATATTTACGACTATAATATTTCTCATAACAGGACTCAGAGTCTCGAACTGCACTCAACCTCGAGCACCTTATGTATCATTAATATCATTTTCCACCATAATCACTGAGAATCTGGATCCACAGACAGTTTGTTGGAGTTTAAAGGGTTAATCCACTGCACACGGCGTTCCCCAGGGCCGCAAATTCACATCCTTTCATTAGTCCAGTGTTCTGTATTACTGATATACATGACATAACACCGCATTTCTGATTTCTGCTCACGCATTCAGCTTTCACATGAGTGATTGAGTGCAGTGTAAGAAACACACACGCAGCCTGACACGGAAACCATCGTGAGCTCAACTGTGAGCCAAAAAAAAAAATTGTTTAGAAAAATATGATGCGTCAGCTGAGCTGTTTTAAATCAGACATGATGACATCACGCATGTGATGGTCCAATAGGATGAAGCCTGAGGTTCAGGAGTCTGAATAAGACCTGTTCGATTCAATCTGCCTACACACACACACACACACAATATAAAAGTGTGTTTTTCCTGACGCATAGTGTGAGCCTCATGCTCTGTTCTAATAATTCACAAAACAACTAGTGTGTGTGTGTGTGTGTGTGTGTGTGTGTGTGTGTGTGCATGCATGCCTTTCTTTCCACAGCTCAAACAGAAGTCTGCTCAGAGCACAGAACAATTCAATGCTGTTTTTCTTTCTTTCCTTTTCTTTCTTTCTTTCTTTCTTTCTTTCTTTCTTTCTTTCTTTCTTTCTTTCTTTCTTTCTTTCTTTCTTTCTTTCTTCCAGTTCTGCAGAAACCACCATGCCAGCCTTGATGAAAGAGACGCAAACTAAGTGATACCAGCCCTCGGACAAGATAATGAACGCCTACCTGCCACACAGGCCCACAGAACGACCCATCAAGCAGCCTCGATCAGCAATAAAGCAGCAGTGACACACAACACTCCTGCTTTTCCCTTCTCTCTCTCTCTCTCTCTCCCCATTTGCAGTTTTCTTCTCTCCTGCACAGATCATTATGCACAACGTGTCGGCCTTTGATCAACGAAAAACAGACACACGCTGTGCATTACAGAGACGTTTCAGACCTACAGCATGCGCTCGCTGACTTATAGCTGAAATGCATCAAACTTGACTTGATTCACTTCATCATCACTTGAGTTTCTAATTCAAGCAGCGCAAAAATGTGTGTGTGTGTGTGTGTGTGTGTGTGTGTGTGTGTGCGCACCATGTTTCTTTTTCTTCTCAGAAACAAAATGAAATTCTCAGAAATGAAATTTTGAGAGCACATAGAACTCATCACACGTATCGGATTCTATAAAGACATCAGCGTTCCTGAATGTAAGGAGGAACAGGAACATGACTGTTAAATGAAAATAATCAACAACAGAGTCACTGGCTGTGTCTGAAATCACTCACTCAGTCACCGTTCCATACTCACTATCGAGAGAATTCTGTATAGAACAGACAAAAGGTGCATTACCGCCACCGGCTGGGCTGGAGTGAGGAACAGGAGATATTGGGGGGGAAAAAACAAACAAACAAACAAAAAAACTACATTCTTTTCGCTCTTTCTGTTTCTTTTAAATACTTGATAATTTTTCCGGTTTTGTTTTTGAGTCGAGTTTTTATTTCGTCCTCGGTTGGTTCAGCAAGACGCTCCGCCATTTTGTTTTTCTCTTCTCATGGTATATGAGCTGATATCCTTGTAGTAGAGTGGCCAATCTGAGTGCACGGTTGCTCATATCCAGTGAACGTGGATATTATATAGCGAGTGAGTGCATTGGTAAAACGAAAAGAGGAAAAAAAACACTTTTGGACACTACTCCGCCACGCCGTTATTTACGTCATTACTGTCGCACAATTAAAACGTGCCAGATCAGTCGGCTGGTGGGTTTTCATTCAAAATAATAAATACATCTTATAGTGAGCGTATTTCACATATTAATAAATACAAAGTACTTTGTGTCTGTTCTTTTAAGTCAAGGCTGAATCCTTACTTTCTTTCTTCTGCACTGTAACTTTTATTCTTGTATTTTATCTGTCATTCTATTTTAACTTATTTTCTATTCGCTTACTTTTTTTCATTGTAACTGAATGCCCGTTTATAATGTGTTTCTTTCTCCGTCCATTCACCCAAACACATTTCTTTTTCCAGTGTGACTGCAATGCATGATGGTATATATTGCTTGGTTATTACCCATCTACTTTTCATGGTGCATTGTGGGATACTATGAGTCCACTATCTACAGTATATAGGGTGTAATAATTCTCACTATACATTCAGACAGCACTACAAAATGGCGAACTCACTATATAGTCGACTATATAGTGAGTAGGGAGTGATTTCGGGCACAGGGACTGTTTTACAGGAAGAATTTCTATGCGTTAAAATTGGCACTTTTAATTCCTTCATACTAGTTACATTGAACATCGTAGATCATTTACTCTATACCAGTTATACGTTATACACAATCATTCCTTCACCAGCCTGGGTTTGTCTTTAATAGGAGAAAAAGCTTCACTGACTGTTACAAAGCACTGACACTGGAGACTCCTTAGATTAATGTGAAATAAACAGATAAACAAACAAACATCTCTTTCACCGCCACATTAAACATATTTTAAATTTCATGTAGATAATCCCTGTGAATGCATGGTTACCATAGAAACCGTCATCACAGCTCATTAGAATAAGTGCATTAATATAAACCTGTGACTTGCTTTGCAGCTGTTATAGAAAACGAAATCAACACTTTCCGACCAATCAGAATCGAGAATACGACTGATATCATGATTTTTATTCTATCCACGTTAACTGAGCAATCGTGCACTCTGATTGGCTACTCAACTATTAGGATATCAGCTCATATACCAAGAGTAGAGAAAAACAAAATGGCAGAGCGTGTTGCTGAACCAACCGAGGACGAAATAAAAACTCTATTCGAAAACAAAACCACAAAAATTATCAAGTATTTAAAAGAAACAGAAATGGCTAAAAGAATGCAGTTTTTTGTTTGTTTGTCCCCCCCAATATCTCCTGTTCCACACTCCAGCCCAGTCGGTGACGGTAATGCACCTTTAAGTTGGTTTGCCAACTGTCAAAAAACCCTAAAAAAGAAGAAAAAGATGACAAAAGCCCCCAAAAATGACCAAAAAAGCAACAAAATATAGAATAAAAGTATTTGATGGTAAGAACATATCTTTTTTTCAAGAATTATTATTATTATTATTATTATTATTATTATTATTATGGTTATTACTGGTTCAAACGCTCAAAAAGTTTGAAAACTACAGAACTGAAATGTCCGAGGAAGAATTAAATAAATGTCTAAATCTATTCTAAACCTCAACAGCAAGATGGCACTTTGTACAAAAAAACAACACTAATAAGTCAATTCCTGCCGCCATCGATAGGTTTTTAAGACGTCCGCCTTTAAGAAGCGGAAATGATTTTGTCGGACGTCCTTTAGGAAGTTTTTATTAATCGAATTTGCAAAAAATGAAAATAAAAATGCTCTGTTTCTCAAAATCCGGTGAATGTGGATAGAATAAAACAGTTATTCCACTCAGTTTCATCATACATGGATTATAGACGACTTGGTGCTATGTGCCTCGTCGGCTATTGGCTCATGTACGACTCGATTTCGTGGAATAACTGTTAAATATAGTGTCGCTATTTGACTATGTATTGTTGTGAGAGTGCACAAACTTTTGCACTTCACCGCATAAGAGTTGATAGCACAAGAAAACAAGAATCCGAGCATTAGAGATATAACATTGTCTGATTGCAGCAACACACACACACACACACACACACACACACACACACACACACACACACACACACACACACACAGAGGAGTGATCAGGCGCGTACGACATATACGACAGGCTCAGTGTGCAGCGCAGTGCGACAGGATCTCAGATATGACTTATATCTGTAATTTCAGAGTTCAGGAACTCTGCAGTGTAAACACGGACTCGGTCTAAGACAGGCGCGGCGCGGCTCCTGCCAAAAATCTGGAGCTTTCTGGGCTGCTCTTCTGCTCTTTCAGGGATGGAGGGAGAGGGGAGGAGGATGGGAGGAGAGCTGTTCAGGCCCTGGTTATCTTCCTGGGTGGCCTGCGTTCAAATTCGAGTATAAAAAGCAGACAAATGTGAGGATTACAGATTGTAAACCCAAGCCATCCCCGTCTCTCCGGCTGAGTCAAACCCATGCCAGACGCCACGCTGAGGTCAATACCTGTCCAGAGACGGAGAAACATGGCGAGACGGACGGAGAGAATCCATGACTCATGTGTCCTAATGCTGCGAGAGCGCGAGATAAGGATCTGCCACGAACATACTATCACTCGTCATTTGTGTCATTTATTAGTGAACAGAGGGCCGACAGAAGGGCGTCGGGTGTGTGGGAACGGCAGGTTCTTTAAGGTTGCGAGTTACAGATAACGGTGACATGTTCAAGAGAGAGATTACTCTTAAGGTTAAAGCAAAACAAACAAAAACAAAGCGACTTCTTGTCTGATTTTAATTATAATTAATTATTGATATAAACATTTTAAATTCACACACTGCAAAACAAAAGCACCCACAAGAAATAATAATATTTTTTGTTTTGTTTATTCGCTTACTATATACAGTACAAGCTGGAATGCAAAAGTTTTTGCACCCCTCCCCATCTATTTCACAGTTTATAACATTTCCTAACTATTACAGCAACCGAGCCCTCGTTTAAAACCTCCTCGTTTAAATCATCCTCAAATATTTGTAATAACTCGACGTAATGCTTTTCAAACTTGGTGACTTTTAACACTATGTTTGCTTCGAGTTTTATTTAAGGCACAGGAAGTCTTGAGCAGTTAACAAGAAGAAAAAAAAGGTCATTACATGCTGAAAGAGACAACAATAAGAAAAATTTGATAAAGATAAACAGAAATTAGCAAAAAAAATATATATATATATGTCATACACAATTAAAGAGGTGAGCGGAATACAAATGAGTGTTGATAATGATATTTATTTCTTTTTCACCATTTGTGTGACGGGATTGAAAGATCTAATTTAAAAAAAAATGTGATGAAATAACTTGGTGTTTTTAGTTTAAAGACAGGGTGTGTAAACTTTTGCTGTATAAAAGGAGAAATAATGCGACAAATAATACTTATTTGATTTTTGCTAATTTTGTATCATAGATGCAGAAATATCATAAAATTATTTTTTCCATCCTGCATGAAGAGTATTTTACAATAAATATTTAAAACTGTGGATTGAATGTGGAAATAAAATACTTAGAGTCTTAATACTTAAACTGTGTTACATAATTACTGAAATGTTTTTATTGGTTTATTTTAATGACGTTTGTCATTTTAATGCGAATGTGATTGTACCTACAGTTTTCTGTACAATGACCCAGTAAATGTCGTGTAAGTGTACTCGTCATGGCTGGACGACAGATGGAGATGAAAGATCTCATCCTGATCTCTTCAAAACATGATGAACATCTGAACATGAGGCTCTTTTTCCAGTCCTGAGTGTGTGACCCGAGGACAATGATTAGGAAATGGCTTTGATTTCAGCGAAAGGCTTCTGACTCACTGAGGGAGAGAGAAACGACAGAAGGAGACCGAAATAGAAGAGAAGAGAGAGAGAGAGAGAGAGAGAGAGAGAGAGAGAGAGGTAAATGAAGAGCAGAGCGTTGCCCCTGAGCCAAGGCAAGACCGCGGTTGCCCCCATTTCCTCAAGGATACTAAAACAAACAATCACCACGCAAAGCCTCGTTTCCTGCCACCCTCACCATGTTGTA
This sequence comes from Neoarius graeffei, assembly GCF_027579695.1. NCBI lineage: Eukaryota > Metazoa > Chordata > Actinopteri > Siluriformes > Ariidae > Neoarius > Neoarius graeffei. The sequence continues at coordinate 6,422,297 of NC_083574.1, forward strand.
TCATACCACGCGAAGATCAGAAAAAAAGAGGAAGAAAAGATCGAAACACAGCAAAAAGCAGAGTGGAAAAGTTTCTGGAGTGGCACTGGAGCTGCTGCTGGAGCCTTCAGAATAAAGCCAGGCCTGAACTGTCATCAGGACAGCTGGATGCCATTGCCTGCCCTGCCACACACACACACACACACACACACACTCAGGGAAGGAATGTAGCCACTGACTAAGTGCATGTTTTACTGCGCTGCTCTTACAGAGTGTTCATAACAGCTACGAGTGAACACATTATCCTTCAAAACAAGTTCATCTGTTTGTTTGTCTGGACAATATAACATTAGTCAACATTATTATCCGGACAGGACACTTTTTCGATGGAACAAAAACATGTGTTCTATTCCCTTCTAGCGGGTTTCATTCATTTGGTTTGATAGCATGCGATATTCTTAGCGTATCGCTTATCCTACATGTATTACAACACTCTACCCAATGGAGAATGGGCGCTGAATATGGTTTACGATATTGCATGGATGGTTGTCAAGACAACAACATGACGTCACACGTCAGAGATGTAAAACTTCAGCGCTAGGAATAATTTGTAGGTTTTCTTCATTAAAGGTAGACCGCCTTTAGGATTTTTCAAGTGTAGGTCATAAAAAGAATTTTCCCCCGACACCTGATTATTTTTGTTCAGTGGACCGAAAGCTACTGAATTTGAATCACAGACTTTAAATTTCATTCATGCTTTTAAATAGAACAATTAATTAATTTAAGGACACGTGGCTGTAAATTCTCCGCTATTTTTTCCTGCTTCACCATGACCCAATACAAGATACTACATCATGCATCACATCACGTGGTGGGCTTTCCACGTTCACACAAGGCATTGTGGGATACAAATTTGAAACCGGAGAGAAAAATGGAGGACCTGAGTGTGTGAATGAAGCGTGAAAGACCGACTACAGTAACGGAAAGAAAGTGAGAAGATGTTATATACGAAGGAAAGGAAACGCAGGACCAAACTAATAAATATCGGCGCTCAGCGAGCACCTCGGTGTGATCAGCTGTTCGTTTAGCGACAGAATGATGTCAAAGGTAAACCTGCGCATGCGCACACACACACACATGGACTTCCTCTGTCTGCTTGACTGCGCAAAGCGAGTGATTTCATGCACATTATTTGCTTTAATCCCCTCAAATTAAATAACTTCCCAGCCACAGAATGGCCTGATAGTTTGTGAGATATTACAGAAATGAACATATATCACAATCACCACATTTCAGGCGGAACTACATTTCACCGATTTTATGAAATCAAAAGGCCGTCTAGCTTTAAATGGTAAAAAAGTGCTGCTGTTTTTTTTTTGTGAACTCGGGGTTGAAAAGATTGTCCCGAGTTCCTGAGGAGGAATTCTGAAGTGAGGAGGCGTTTTGTTCGCATTTTCCTAGTTGGAAGTCAAGAATTAAGATTTAATAAGCTTTAGTTTAGTTTTAATAATGAACTTTAGTTAAACGAAACATAAAAGCAAACAAAAGAAAAAAGTAGTGAATAACACACACACACACACACACACACACACACACACACACACACAGTATAAAAAACACAATACAAATTTATTCTCTAAGTACATGAAAAATATTTCAATTAACATGTCAGTGTACTTCAAATATGTTTACAGGTTTATGTCCAAGATAAATGTGAAAAAAAAGTTCATTAAAATTTTCATTTTTGTTTAAATTTTGTCAATATTTAACAGTTATCCCGTGAAATCGAGGCGTCCATGAGCTGATAGCACTATAAGCCATGTATGACGAGATTGAGTGGAATAACTGTTTTATTCTTTCCACATTAACTGGATTTTGAGAAACGGAGCATTTTTATTTCTATATTTTTCAAATTCGATAAATAAAAACTTTGTACAAAATGTCCAACAAAATCATTTCTGCTTAGAATGTGAAACCGGTGAAATGACAGGAGCAATTTGTGAAAAATGCAATAATAATAATAATAATAATAATAATTCTTGAAAAATAAAAGATACATTTTTACCATCGGATACTTTATTCCATATTTTGTTGCTTTTTTTCTATTTTTGGGGTTTTGTTTTCAAGTAGAGTTTTTATTTCGTCCTCGGTTGGTTCAGCAACACGCGCCGCCATTTTGTTTTTCTTCTTTTGGGTTTTTTGTTGGCAAACCAACTTAAAGGTGCAATACCGCCACCGACTGGTCTGGAGTGTGGAACAGGAGATATTCGGGGGGAAAAACCCCAACTATATTCTTTTATTTAGCTATTTCTGTTTCACTGTAAAAATAATTTGTTGTTTTAACTTAAAAAAGTTAGTAAAAAAATTTCAATGAAATTCATATAGTAAGTTAACACAACGAGGTGAACAATTTAACTTACTATATGAATTTCAATGAACTCAAAATTTTAAGGCAGCCCGGGTACTAGAGGTCTGCGCGGGTCGGATTTTTCAGTCCCGCTCCCTCCCGCGCCCGCATTGTGCAGTCACGCTCCTGCCCACGCCCGCAAAGAATTATGATTTTCAGTCCCGCTCCCACCCGCGCCCACAAAAAAATTATGATTTTCAGTCCCGCTCCCACCCGTGCCTGCCATATTTTGTCCCACTCCCGCCCGCAAATCCCGCATGATGCAGACGTTCGCATTATTTCTCAGGAAAGTTCTTGTCTTGACACAGCGTGATGGTGCCCTGCCCCCTACTTTGAGTGGATTTGAGCATAAATATCTACAGCTCACGTTCACGTTTGTTATTATTTACCTTGTTTCTGAATTCAGCATGTAGTGTCTCTAATAATAATAATAATAATAATTAGTGCTGTCAAGCAATTAAAATATTTAATCGCGAATTGCACATTTTTATCACATGAGAAACCATTGTAATTCTCTGATCAGCATAAAAAAGTGAATGGGCTTGCTTTGTACCAATGGTGTTTTTTTTTTTATTGCAAAGCAGAGCTAGTAAGAGGAGTGAACCCAGCGGGTACTAACTTTAAGTTAAAACAACAAATCATTTTTTAGTGTTCTTTTAAATATTTGATAAAGTGATATACCTGACTTGGCACGCTCCGCCATTTTATTTTTCTCTACTCACGATATATGAGCTGATATCCTTGTAGCAGAGTAGCCAATCAGAGCATGTGATTGCTCATATCCAGTGAATGTAGATAGAATAAACTAAAATATCTTATTGATCTATTAGATTTTTAAATTTCAAAATTTGGTTACAGTTTTATGTAGTAGATAATGCAAAAAATGCTTAATAATAAATTATATATATATATATATATATATATATATATATATATATATATATATATATATATATATATATATATATATATATAACACCAGCCATTTAAAAACTTCAACAGGCTCGTTCTTACTTCTGTGTTCAAATCTATAGTTTCTTGAATCTTAGATTCTTTTACTGAAATACAGCTTAATGTTGGATTGAATAAAAAAGTAAGTTTGAATTATTTATTTCTTGGAAAGTAAATTGTGTAAGATTGTGAGATGATTGCGAAGATTAGAATAAAAAAATTGAGAGAAAATGTTTACGCAACAGTGACGGGATCAGAATCCCTCCCTACAGGAAGATGCCAGACGTGAAGGAACTCCGTCCAACTCCATGTACCAGCCTCACTTCAGTCGGCACCTACGCCAACACACACACACACACACACACAAAATAAATAAATAAAAAATTCCTATCTTTGATAAGGTGAACCCTTACAGTTCGGTGATTGTGGCTGTCAGTAACACACACACACACACACACACACACACACACACACACACACACACACGGTAAGATTGACACACACCCCCAGCAGCAGTAATGCAGCTTTGACTCAAGCCCCCCACCCCACCTCTCTCTCTCTCGCTCCCTCTAGCAGCTGTAATTAGAGCTTGGGCATGGCTGTGTGTGTGTGTGTGTGTGTGTGTGTGTGTGTGTGTGTGTGTGTGTGTGTGTGTGTGTGTGAGAAAGTGTGTTTCTGCACATTAGCCAAATGAGTCCTCATCCTCCTCCGGGGAGCTCCAGTTACAGTCGCGTCAGAGGCCAGACAAGCTGGGGATTCTTTCAACGAGCAAATTACAAGCAATTAGGACACGAAAAAAGGATAACATTGAAAAGGCAGGGGAGGAGGGCCAGGGTTAAGAGGAGGACTGGGTGACTCCTGGGGGGTTGTGTGGATGGATGGAGGAAGGGATGTGTGTGTGTGTGTGTGTGTGTGTGTGTGTGTGTGTGTGTGTGTGTGTAGGGCTGAGTGAAGGCCTTGACCACTGCCCTCACGATGGCACTGCAGTCCCCCTGACTGCGAGTAACCTGCCCTGACCTCCACCCAGACCTCCGGGTCCCGCCCCTTGACCCCGGCCCTGACCCTGGAGTGGACGTGGACACCACCCGAGCACGCCAAAGTAACGAGCACCGTCATCTGAGCACAGATTCACTAATGATTCGGAAATATCATGTCCATGCCATATGGGAGATGGTCAACATCATTAATGGACATTTTGCTTTGAATTGATGTTGACAGTGTGTGTGTGTGTGTGTGTGTGTGTGTGTGTGTGTGTGTGTGTGTGTGTGTGTTCACTCTTCATGTTTAAATGTGATCTCCATCTTGAAAAAATTAATCCTGAAAAGCTAACAGTGAATTATTCCAAATTCATCCCATGTCCAGTCTGATAATGACCTCGCTTAATGTAAGGTTTAGTTTTATTTAAAGGAATAGAACACACTTGGGGTTGTGCTATTCGAGGGAAATAATCAAAAGTGGAGCTACAGTTAGCACACCAAAGGTGATTATTACAACAGCTCATACTGATGTGTTTTATTCCTCTTACACCAAAGACTATGATTAAAATGCTTCATTTAGAAAAAAAAAATATGGATATCAATTTTTTTATCAATGTTTGTAAAAATAGACCTCGTTTCCTCTGAAACATGATTCAGATTTAAACTGCCATTCTGACCAATCAGAGTCAGGCATTCAGTTCAGCAATTCATCAGGGTTGTAAATCAAATTAACTAGATAGAGACTGCGACTAAAGTCACAGTGATTTCCGCTAGCTGTTACAAACCGGGACGTTGTCTGGTCACCGTATGCTATAGACCCGGAACGATAAGAGATCAAGAATGACACTTAGTGAAGAAAAGTTGCGCCCTGATGCTCTGAACAAAATAATTTTAAAAAACTGATTGAAAAAATCTTGAAAATTGACAGAGTAATAAGTGATTGAAAAAATCCAGTTTTTCATGGATCATTCTGGATCAGTGATCCAGATTAGTACCAAAAGTCATAGCAACATAATTCATCCCAGAGGTGAAATTTGGCAATGAAAACTGAAGGAGAAATAGCGTCCTAAAAAATCTTAGACAAATAATAATAATAATAATAATAATGTAGAAAGATCTTGAGTGAATGTAACAATTTGTGCTAGCGCTGCTAGTGCAAGTTAATAAATTGAAAAGTGTACATCAATTGAAGAATTTTTTTAATCACAGTTGACTTTTGAAAGTGTTTTGCAATATGCAAAGAGGCAGAAGATCAATTCAGTTTATTTGTATTGCGCTTTTAACAACAGACATTTTCGCCAAGCAGCTTTACAGAAAATTAAAGACTTTAAACATACGAGCTAATTGTATCCCTAATACATTTATTTTCCCCTGATGATGAAGCCTGAGGTGACGGTGTTGAGGAAAAACTCCCTCAGACGACATGAGGAAGAAACTTCAAGAGGAGCCAGACTCAAAAGGGAACCCATCCTCATCTGAGTGATAACAGACACTCAGTGCGTTTACATGCACATCCAAATCGAGCTACTGTCAGTAATCGAGCCAAGGGTCCCAGCAGGGGTGCCAGAGAAATCCAATCCTACATGCACACAAGGAAATCGAGCTATTGTGTGAGGTACATTGTGCACCCGAGCCACAGGTGGCGCTACACACCCCATCGTGTTGGTACACTTCCGGTTGTCGTCATGAAGAAGAGCTATTCAAGAGTATAAACAAAGTTATCAGTTCCGTGTTCGTTCGTTCTCCTTGTTCCTCCTGACCTCTTCTGCTGCTCGCTACTACTACTGTTGTCATGCCGACCGAGGCTGTTGTGTTTCCCGCTTGTGGTCTCGTCACTCGTCACTTCCAGAAGGGGCAGTGCTGAAGTAAGTAGCTCGACTACGTAGCTCGATAAGGTTTACATGCACTAAGTAGCTCGGCTACAATCGCATAATCTAGGTCGCGTAGCTCGATTACGAGAAATCCAGTTCGGTTCGATTTCAGCCGAGCTAAGGTGTTTCCATGGCATTTAGAACTTCGATTTCAGTCAAGCTACGGCAGAAATTCGATTTTCTCTATGTGCATGTAAACGCACTGAGTGTGATTATAAATCACTCGCTTCTATAACTGTGTCTTATAGAGTCACAAAGTATAACTGTGTAACCAGGAAAATCATTAGAGTTTTAATATGAAGTCTGTTTTGTTGATGTTATAAACTGTTCATCAGTTGATGGAGACTTGAGTGTAAAACTGTTCATGACACCTGCAGTCCTGAAGTGATCATGGTGATTGTAGCCCTAAACCACTGTAAGTGTCCAGAGCCATTTTCTAAGTGAGACTTTCGACTGTCCCTATGGGGCCGTCCTCCATGCCACAGGAGTGATCTGATGAGACTCCAGCTAGAAGTAGGGCATCAGGATGGATCAGGCAGGTCTGAAGAGCAGGAGAGATCATCATCATCATCATCATCATCATCATCACTGGTGTCTCAGGATTGACGTGTAAATATGATCGAATTTGTAGAGAAAAATCCATCCGGATTTTGGATTAATCTAAAGACTGTATTCATATGTTGGTGTTTTGTGGGGTTTTAGACAAAATGTCAAAAATCTTTGAAGAAAAATAATAAAAATCCCAATGTCAAAATGAGGATTTAACACATTATTTATTATCTAAAGTAATGTGTTAAACAATGTGGAGCTCCATTGATGGCTGAACTAATATCTCATCTCATCTCATTATCTCTAGCCGCTTTATCCTGTTCTACAGGGTCGCAGGCAAGCTGGAGCCTATCCCAGCTGACTACGGGCGAAAGGCGGGGTACACCCTGGACAAGTCACCAGTTCATCACAGGTGTGTGTGTGTGTATATATATATATATATATATATATATATATATATATATATATATATATATATATATATATATATATGGGCGGCACGGTGGTGTAGTGGTTAGCGCTGTCGCCTCACAGCAAGAAGGTCCGGGTTCGAGCCCCGTGGCCGGCGAGGGCCTTTCTGTGCGGAGTTTGCATGTTCTCCCCGTGTCCACGTGGGTTTCCTCCGGGTGCTCTGGTTTCCCCCACAGTCCAAAGACATGCAGGTTAGGTTAACTGGTGACTCTAAATTGAGCGTAGGTGTGAATGTGAGTGTGAATGGTTGTCTGTGTCTATGTGTCAGCCCTGTGATGACCTGGCGACTTGTCCAGGGTGTACCCCGCCTTTCGCCCGTAGTCAGCTGGGATAGGCTCCAGCTCGCCTGCGACCCTGTAGAAGGATAAAGCGGCTAGAGATAATGAGATGAGATGAGATATATACACACACACAAACAAACTTGCTCACTGGGAAAGAGAACATTTTGAGAAAATGGCTCCAGGAGAAACAAACATTCTCAGGAAAGGAATAAAACATGACAGAGCAGTGACACAAAACTAATGCAGGGAGAAGTGACTTTTCCTTTGACTCTCCAGTCTGGAGTGTGAGTGTGTTATTCCGCTTTTACCCCAGCGATCTGTCAACAGTTTCACTGTTTAATTTATTAATGAATTACACGTCACACATTTAAAGGGTTTATAGTGAATATTTAATGTTGTGGAATCCAAGAGACAAGTTACTTCCTGTTCTTAGGTATGTTATAGCAGCGATAAACACTCACTCACTCACCAGCATCTCTCTCTCTCTCTCTCTCTCTCTCTTTGTCTCTACCGTATCTGTCTCTCTCTGTCTCTCGCTTTTTTCTCTCTCTCTCTCTCTCTCTCTCTGTCTGTCTCTCTTGCTTTGTCTGTTTCTCTCTGTCACTATCTCTCTCTCTGTTTGTCTGTCTCTCTTGCTTTCTCGATCTCTCTGTTTCTGTCTTTGTCTGTCTTTCTGTTTCCGTCTCTCTTTGTCTCTCTTGCTTTCGCTATCTCTCTCTCTGTCTCTCTCTCTGTCTATCTCTCTGTCTATCGCTATCTCTCTCTGTCTCTCTCTGTTTCTATCTTACTTGATCTCTCTCGCTTTCTCTCTCTCTCTGTTTCTGTCTCTGTCTCTCTTGCTTTGTCTGTCTCTCTCTTTCTGTCTCTCTCTGTCACTTTCTTTCTCTTTGTCTCCCTCTGTCTGTCTCTGTTTCTCTCTCTTGCTTTCTCTATCTCTCTCTTTGTCTCTGTCTGTTTCTGTCTCTCTCTCTCTGTCTTTCTTTGTCTGTCTGTGTCTCTCTCCGTCTGTGTCTCTGTCTCTCTCGCTTTCTCTATCTCTGTGTGTCTCTCTCTGTCTGTGTCTCTGTTGCTCTCTCTTTCTTTCACTCTCCTTCTCTGTCTGTGTCTCTCTCTTGATGTCTCGCTCTCATTCGAATGACAGCATTAATCCTTCTAAGTATAAATACACAGGTGATTATAGAAAATCCCGCGTGCTGATTGGTCAAGAAATTCAGACTATTTCTCGATAATCACCTTGAGCGACTCGGCAAAATGGCGGCCAATCGCTTCGTCACCGTAAGTGAGGAATAATTACACATGATGAAAGAAAACGCTGTTCCTAAAAGCACTAAAGATGCTCCGAAGTTTGGTCTAAAACTATTCAAAGGTAAGGTGAGATTGTGATTTATTTTATCGATTTCAAAACAAAATATTTTATGTGACTCTCGCTTATACAAAAATAATGCTCACCTTCTGACCAATCAGGTTCGAGAACTCAACTCCGCTGTGGTATAAAGTGTAATAATCTGATCACATCCTTATTTGCCTTAATCTGTATTAATGCACGTAACCTGTGACCCAGCTCACTGTTATTACTGTATGTTATTACATTATTGCTGTGTGTCCACTGGTCCCAGAGAAGCTGACATCATAACTTGAGGTTTGTTCAGACTAATCTTGTGGGCTGGATCTTCAGACCTAATGGAAGCAGAGATGAAGTGGCTGCTGAGAAGGTGGATGTAAACACTGGTGTAGACGGAGTAACACACAGGGGATGGGATCAACTATTCATAATTGCTAAAGTGATGAGAATGTTTTCATTGGATGATGAAAGGCCAGCGCACGTGAACGCATCTGGCTGGCAAGAGCGCGCACGTGCGTGTGTGTGTGTGTGTGTGTGTGTGTGTGTGCTACATACTAACACCTACACACACATTTCACCGCTGAGGACGTGCATACACAAACAACCGCAAGCACTCAAGCGCAGTGCTTCAAACACACACATGAGCAGGAATATACAAACGCTCACACACATCACGCCCACGCCACAGTCACGACCTCACGCACACCACATCACTCGCACGCGAGCCGCACGGGGACAATCAATTTCTCTGGCTTTATGTTCATCTGCACCATTTTCACCAAGTGTTTTAACAACTGTCTTTCTAATGAGGTGATTTTATTGGCCATGTAGGCGAAGGAACATCATGAGCTCAGATCGGACTCAAAATGGCCGACAGAATGTCTGACGTCCCTCATATGGTGATCTGTAAGTGTAAAAAATGCTGATAAACCAAAAAAAAAAACCAACCCAGAACCAGTGTTGCAGAACAGCCACAGAACTTCACATGTTAATAATCACATGATTTTCAAAGGCAGTGCATGTTTTTATTCCACACGATTCATTTATATTCATGTGATTCATTTTCCACACAATTTATTTATTTTCACATGTGATGTTTACACATGATTAATTTTCACATATGACTTTTTTAGACTCACAATTACAGTATTTTCAAAATGGGATTTTTTTTGCACAATTTATTTTCACTTGATTCATTTATTTACATTTGATTCTTTCCTCAGGATTCATTTATTTTCACATGCGATTTATCTGACACATGAAGTTTACATATATGATTCATTTATTTTTCCACATGATTCTTTTGACATAATTCATTTATTTTCAAGTATGATTTATCTGACATGTGATGTTTACATACGATTCATTTATTTTCACATAATTCTTTTGAAATGATTCATTTATTTCCTCAGGATTCATTTATTTTCACATGTTTTTTTGACATATTTCATTTATTTTCAAGTATGATTTATCTGACATATGATGTTTACATACGATTCATTTATTTTCACATAATTCTTTTGATATGATTCGTTTATTTCCTCAGGATTCATTTTCCCATCTAATTTTCACACGATTCATTTTTTCATGCTATTCTTTCAACATGATTTATTTTCACATGATTCATTCAGTTCCTGTTTCATTTATTTTCACACGATTCATTTTTTCATGCTATTCTTTCAACATGATTCATTTATTTCCTCAAGAGTCAGATACTTTCATATCTAATTTTCACACGATTCATTTTTCATGTGATTCTTTCGACATGATTAATTTATTTTCACATGATTCTTTTGACAAGATTTATTTATTTCCTCAGGATTCATTTATTTGCACGTGTGATTTATCTGACACACATGATATTTACATATAATTCATTTATTTTCACATGATTCTTTTGACATGATTTATTTACTTACTCAGGATTCATTTATTTTCCCATCTAATTTTCACACGATTCATTTTTCATGTGATTCTTTCGACATGGTTAATTTATTTTCACAAGCTTCTTTTGACATGATTCATTCATTTCTTCATGATTCATTTATTTTCACGTGTGCTTTATCTGACACACGTGATGTTTACATATGATTCATTTATTTTCACGTGATTTTTACACATGATTCATTTATTTCCTCATGATTCTTTCAACATGATTCATTTATTTCCTCATGTTTCATTTATTTTCACATGATTCTTCCAACATGATTCATTTATTTCCTCAAGAGTCAGTTATTTTCATATCTAATTTTCACACAGTTCATTTTTCACATGATTCTTCTGAGATTATTCATTTATTTTCACATGTAATTTTCACATGATTCATTTAATTTCCAGTTTGACTTTTCCCCCATGAGATTCATTTATTTCCGCATGAGATTTTTTAAATACAATTCTTTGTTTGCCTCTTTTTAGACATGATTTTTTTAAACAGACAATTAATTTCCTTTCAGATTATTATTATTATTATTATTATTATTATTATTATTATTATTATTATTCCTACTACTACACAATTCATTTATTGTCACATGATATTTTTACATATGATTAATTAATTTTATAAATTGATTTATTTTTCGTGTGTATTATTCCCATGAGGTGTATTTACTCGAGTTCAAGGGCATGACTTCTTGAAATCCACCTTCGTCTTTTTCACATGCAGTGCCATATCACAGCATGAAATGTAGATGATTTTTCCCTGAGGGTTGCAATGAGTGTTGCACACGTGTGTGTGTGTGTGTGTGTGTGTTCTCACTCTCAGTGTGAGAGATGGTGCACTGTCCAGCTGTGCATACACTGATCCCTGAGGAGCCGAGATCATAATTCCAGGGCTATCGCACTAATCACAACTTCATCACAAAATGGATTTTGTCAGAGCACGCCAAGTCCACTCGAGCTGTCTGGGTGAGACACTACACAGCTGTGTGCTCTCCTGCTTCATTCTAACACACACACACACACACACACACACACACACACACACACACACACCTTTGTCCTTTCACTTACCTAGAGAGTGAGAGGACGGAGAGAGAACTCAGCGATCTGGTTTAACTTAGTCTCTCTGTATCCTGTTCAGTCTGACAGTGATGACATAAAAATGAGCCCCCCGTTGGACCAACACACACCTCTCGTGCTCAGCCTCCTCAGGTCCAGCTTCGGCATGAGCCGAGAATGTGAGGAATGCCCCCTTCACCCACCACACGATGCCCCATGGACCGGCCCACTCTGAGAAGGACATGCGGTGGAGGAAGGGAGTGTGTGACAGCTCTAACACTCACCAGAGCCCTCACGTCGCTAACCAGGAATGGCACGGGCCACCCTCGCTGCCAGGAGGTACGGTTTATTTTTGTAGCTCCCACACCCCCCCTCAACCAGACCACCGAGTGCGGGTTTTTACCTTTTGTCCATCAGGTTCTCTTCTTGCTGCGAGTCGAGTTACTCGACCAAAATACCGGAGGGGGATGAAACGATAAAATTACCTGCACTTATCTGATATAAACACCGAGGTTTAATCAAACTTCCAAAGTCTTCCTACAGAACTGGGATGAGGACCTGCCCACTTTTTAACATCTTACCTCAAATTCTGTTGTACTACCTCATCGTTATACTCACTAAGAAACATTCCATCAGAATTGTTTTTAACCTTTATTATAATCCTTTACTCTTTTTTCCTTAATACATTATCCATTAATATAATCATCATCATCATCATCATCTTCTTTTGGCTGCTCCCGATTAGGGGTCACCACAGCGGATCTTTCGTCTCCATTGCTCCCTGTCTTCTGCATCCTTCTATACCACACCTGCCACTTTCATGTCCTCTCTCACCACATTATCCATTAATATATAATTTACCAAATTAATGCAAACAGACTTCATTTCTTTTCCCAGTTTGCTTTGCTCAGCTTATTTCCACAGTGCTGCTGAATTCTTGATTCTGCTTGGTCGGTATGTGTTGATTCATTTTCTATAACAGCAGCTCACGGGTTTATAATAATGCGCTTATTCTACAGAAATACATCGATGTTTCTATAGTAACAGCTACAGTAGTGCTTGAAAGTTTGTGAACCCTTTAGAATTTTCTATATTTCTGCATAAATATGACCTAAAACATCATCAGACTTTCACACAAGTCCTAAAAGTAGATAAAGAGAACCCAGTTAAACAAATGACACAAAAATATTATACTTGGTCATTTATTTATTGAGGAAAATGATCCAATATTACATATCTGTGAGTGGCAAAAGTATGTGAACCTCTAGGATTAGCAGTTAATTTGAAGGTGAAATTAGAGTCAGGTGTTTTCAATCAATGGGATGACAATCAGGTGTGAGTGGGCACCCTGTTTTATTTAAAGAACAGGGATCTATCAAAGTCTGATCTTCACAACACATGTTTGTGGAAGTGTATCATGGCACGAACAAAGGAGATTTCTGAGGACCTCAGAAAAAGCGTTGTTGATGCTCATCAGGCTGGAAAAGGTTATAAAACCATCTCTAAAGAGTTTGGACTCCACCAATCCACAGTCAGGCAGATTGTGTACACATGGAGGAAATTCAAGACCATTGTTACCCTCCCCAGGAGTGGTCGACTAACAAAGATCACTCCAAGAGCAAGGCGTGTAATAGTCGGTGAGGTCACAAAGGACCCCAGAGTAACTTCTAAGCAACTGAAGGCCTCTCTCACATTGGCTAATGTTAATGTTCATGAGTCCACCATCAGGAGAACACTGAACAACAATGGTGTGCATGGCAGGGTTGGAAGGAGAAAGCCACTGCTCTCCAAAAAGAACATTGCTGCTCGTCTGCAGTTTGCTAAAGTTCACGTGGACAAGCCAGAAGGTTATTGAAAAAATGTTTTGTGGATGGATGAGACCAAAATAGAACTTTTTGGTTTAAATGAGAAGCATTATGCTTGGAGAAAGTAAAACACTGCATTCCAGCATAAGAACCTTATCCCATCTGTGAAACATGGTGGTGGTAGTATCATGGTTTGGGCCTGTTTTGCTGAATCTGGGCCAGGACAGCTTGCCATCATTGATGGAACAATGAATTCTGAATGATACCAGCGAATTCTAAAGGAAAATGTCAGGACATCTGTCCATGAACTGAATCTCAAGAGAAGGTGGGTCATGCAGCAAGACAACAATCCTAAGCACACAAGTTGTTCTACCAAAGAATGGGTAAAGAAGAATAAAGTTAATGCTTTGGAATGGCCAAGTCAGAGTCCTGACCTTAAACCAATCGAAATGTTGTGGAAGGACCTGAAGCGAGCAGTTCATGTGAGGAAACCCACCAACATCCCAGAGTTGAAGCTGTTCTGTATGGAGGAACGGGCTAAAATTCCTCCAAGCCGGTGTGCAGGACTGATCAACAGTTACCGGAAACGTTTAGTTGCAGTTATTGCTGCACCAGATACCGAAAGCAAAGGTTCACATACTTTTGCCACTCACAGATATGTAATATTGGATCATTTTCCTCAATAAATAAATGAGCAAGTATAATATTTTTGTGTCATTTGTTTAACTGGGTTCTCTTTATCTACTTTTAGGACTTGTGTGAAAATCTGATGATGTTTTTGGTCATATTTATGCAGAAATATAGAAAATTCTAAAAGGGTTCACAAACTTTCAAGCACCACTGTATCTCTTCTGTACTAATATTATGGAAGCATCAAATACATCAGTTATTGCACTTTCTAAATGATTAAACAAACCCCCCGAACCCCATCCCATCCACACAGACACACTTGGTTGGATGAAGAAATTCTTTTCTCCGTTTATTAGCGATGCGCACTTCCGTTACAGCCTGGATGTTGTGGTGTGTATGAAACATCTTGCGTGACCAGACTCGGAGACGCTGCCACCTCTAACAGTAGCGTTGATTGTTCAGTCTGCCGTTATGAGCTCTTCCTGTCTAGACTGGAGGAGATAGGGTTAATGAAAACACAGCCATGTCCACTGAATGCTTTCTGCTGGATCACTCCTCAGATCAGTCTTCTGAAGCCGACCTCAAGCGAAACCAATAGAACAAACTATTTGTTATGACTTTACAGAGCCTGTGCTAGGTTTTTGTAAAAGTTATTCATTGTTTTATTCTGACGTCTGCAATAAAGTTTCTTCTAATCAAATTGGGTGCAAATGAGGAAAAATAAATAAATAAAAACAAGAAGACAGAGTCATCTATATCCCCCGCCCTATATATCAATTATATACCAAGTTTCAAGATATAATTTGTCACATTTTTCAAGTTCTGCTGCAGGAAACCAACCCGACCTCTTTACACTGTCCTCAGCAGCCCATGGCATAATAAACCCACTGAACCTTTGATCCAGGTGAGCTAAAAATTAAAATTTCTCACATTTCTTCCTGGGGCGGCACGGTGGTGTAGTGGTTAGCGCTGTCGCCTCACAGCAAGAAGGTCCTGGGTTCGAGCCCCGGGGCCGTCGAGGGCCTTTCTGTGTGGAGTTTGCATGTTCTCCCCGTGTCCGCGTGGGTTTCCTCCGGGTGCTCCGGTTTCCCCCACAGTCCAAAGACATGCAGGTTAGGTTAACTGGTGACTCTAAATTGAGCGTAGGTGTGAATGTGAGTGTGAATGGTTGTCTGTGTCTATGTGTCAGCCCTGTGATGACCTGGTGACTTGTCCAGGGTGTACCCCGCCTTTCGCCTGTAGTCAGCTGGGATAGGCTCCAGCTTGCCTGCGACCCTGTAGAAGGATAAAGCGGCTAGAGATAATGAGATGAGATGAGACATTTCTTCCTATCAAAAGGTACAAATACATTACTTAATCAACACATATACCAACTTTCAAGACCGTACCACACATAGTTTTCAAGTTCTGCTCCAGAAACAAACCCTGTGTCCAAAATCGCTCACTTGTTCACTACTCCCTATAGGGAATTACTATATAGAGGACTATATAGTGAGCTCATTGGTTAAATGGAAAAAAAAATGCTTTCAGACACTACTCTGTCGTGCTGGTATTTACGTCATTACTGTTGCACAATTAAAACATGCCAGGTCAGTCGGCTGGTGGGTTTTCAAAATAATAAATACATGCATGTGTTTTTGTGATAAATCCATATTATACTGAGTGTATTTCCCACATTAATCAATACAAAGTACCTGCAGCTTTCAGTTCTTTTAAATCAAGGCTGAATACTTTCTTCTTTGCTGCTGCCTTTTATTAAATCAAATTTGAGACTTTTAATTTGATTTCTTTCAGTGCCAACACAATGCATGATGGGATATATTGCTTGGTTATTCACCATCGGTTGTACACTACTTTTCGTGATGCATTATGGGATACTTTGAGCGCACGATATAGAGTGTAATAATCCTCATTATCATTTCAGACAGCGCTACAAAATGGCGTCCTCTCTATATAGTGCCCTATATAGTGAATAGGGAGTGATTTGGGACACAGGGATAACCTACCCCCAAGACTAACCTGATAGACTAAGTCTGAAATTGTTTCCATGGAAACATGAAAAATTTTAATTTCTCAAATTTCTTAGTATGAAAAGGCACATCTACATCACCTTGTTAACATGTATACCAAGTTTTAAATCCAGACCATGAATAGTTTTGCTCCGGAAATGAACATTGCTCTTAGAAACCTAAGTCAAAATCTATTTTTTATGTAAAAATTTGAAAAATACTTTTTTTCAAAAAATCCAAAATAGCAAAAGGCACCAGTTCACATGTTACTTGATATGTATACAAAGTTTCATGAAGATATCTTCAGTAGTTTTAAAGATATGGCCCAGAAACGAAAACGTGACTGGACAGACAGAACCCGCTTCTATATCCCCCACCAAACTTTGTTTAACAATGATGTGGACCAACAATTGACTAAACAATAAGGAAAACCAATGAGACGTATCTGGAAGACGTCCAGGGTTCAGCAACTGGAGTTATCCTTCACAGGGTCACGTTACTTCCGTTCCAACTCCTACTACTACTTTCAGAGATTTAGACCAAATCACATGGGATGAAAGGATGAATTCTGCAACATCCAGAAGAAATATAATCTGAATCTTAATTCTGCTGGATACAACAAAGGTATCTCATCTTTCAACGCTGGTGCTTTTCCCAGCACTATCAGTGAAGTCATCTCGAAATATGAGCACAAGTAGCAAATAAACTCCATCTGTAGTGAATAAACAACATTCATGAAACTAATCTATCAGAGTCTCAAGCCAACCGGCTACGTTTAACCTCACATTTGTACAATTTTGTTTCTCGTAATCGAATGCTAGCATTTCTCACTCATTAAACACCTCGGTGTCAACTAAAAAAAAAAAACCCCAAACCCTCATCGTTCTCAGTACGAGTGTTCTCTCAACGCTCAAAGAACTAGAAATGCAGATAGCTAACATTAGCACACATTAGCTTTGTGCATTTTTGTGTGGATGGTATAAATTCATACGTCAACCAACCCCTACGGTTTATCTCCCTACAGTCCAAAGACATGCAGGTTAGGTTAATTGGTGGCTCTAAATTGACCATCGGTGTGAATGTGAATGGTTGTTTGTTTCTATGTGTCAGTTCTGTGATGATCTGGTGACTTGTCCAGGGTGTACCCCGCCTCTCACTCATAGTCAGCTGGGATAGGCTCCAGCTTGCCCGCGACCCTGCACAGGACAAGCGGCTACAGATAATGGCCGGATGGATGTTTGTTGGCGTTATTCTTCCATCAAAACCAGGAAGTGATTACGCCATTTTGTAATCGGGAAGTTAAGGTCATGGCATTGGGGTTGTATGACCTGAAAGAACATAAAATCAAAGCTTCATCAGCGAACTGCTCAGAAACAACCTCGTAAAGTTGGTTGTGACAGTGAAATGAAATCCGAAGTTGTGTTCTGCAATTCTATCACACATCATTTTGGATATAATGCAGTGTGCAACATATCACAGTTTAATAGTTATTACTGAAACAAATGGAGGTAAGATTACATTATTTTACATGTGGTTATGTTAGTAGTTATGACTAATTTTTTATAGAAAGTAAGGATTTTGAGACACTGTAGTACAGGTGACGCCTATTGTATGAAAATTCTGTACATTATAAACTGAAATATGGAGATAAACATACAAGAAAAGCTCATCTCATCTCATTATCTCTAGCCGCTTTATCCTTCAACAGGGTCACAGGCAAGCTGGAGCCTATCCCAGCTGACTACGGGCGAAAGGCAGGGTACACCCTGGACAAGTCGCCAGGTCATCACAGGGCTGACACATAGACACAGACAACCATTCACATCTACGCTCAATTTAGAGTCACCAGTCAACCTAACCTGCATGTCTTTGGACTGTGGGGGGAAACTGGAGCACCCGGAGGAAACCCACGCGGACACGGGGAGAACATGCAAACCGCACAGAAAGGCCCTCGCCGGCCCCGGGGCTCGAACCCAGGACCTTCTTGCTGTGAGGCGACAGCACTAACCACTACACCACTGTGCCGCCCTACAAGAAAAGCTCACAAAAGAAAATGCCTCAATTTTAGTTCCTTAAAATAATTTAGTGCCTCTTTCACCAAGGAACCAAAGAATGGGAGAAAACATTAGGCTATGATCACACTACAGTTTACGAAACTGGGTTTATGAAAAATTAGTAGCATCACCACCAATCGTGTAATGCACTGCGAATGTTCTACGAGCTTCACAAGTTGTTTTTTGCTGCGTCTCAACCTCATGAGTTGCCAAAAACCTTGCAAAAAATTTTCAACACATACACTGAAATTTGGTGGCGATGTTTTCATTGGCAAACTAAGCAGCAAATTCTCACAGATACCATAGGTTTGGGAATATTTCCCAAAGCTCAGGGAGGCATCGCCATCAAACACCTCATTTTCATCAATAACCCATTGCGTGCTGTAGTGTGACTGAAGCCTTAGCAAAAGCTAAGAAACCACAGATTTACTCCTGACCTCTCGAATGTTAGCTAGCATGATACTTTCCCTAGTCATAGCTGAAGGCTAATCACTAGCTGATGAGATGAGATGAGATGAGATGAATACAAGGTGTAGGTAGCAGTTGATAGATTACACTGATGGGTATTAGGTCTCATTCTCACTGAAACATCTGTTAAAGTTTAGATTTGTTAGAAATTTTAGATTCTTGAAGTCTCATCTCATCTCATTATCTCTAGTCGCTTTATCCTGTTCTACAGGGTCGCAGGCAAGCTGGAGCCTATCCCAGCTGACTATGGGCGAAAGGCGGGGTACACCCTGGACAAGTCGCCAGGTCATCACAGGGCTGACACATAGACACAGACAACCATTCACACTCACATTCACACCTACGGTCAATTTAGAGTCACCAGTTAACCTAACCTGCATGTCTTTGGACTGTGAGGGAAACCGGAGCACCCGGAGGAAACCCACGCGGACACAGGGAGAACATGCAAACTCCGCACAGAAAGGCCCTCGCCGGCCATGGGGCTCGAACCCAGGACCTTCTTGCTGTGAGGCAACAGCGCTAACCACTACACCACCGTGCCACCCCAGTCTGAAACTTGACATGAAAAAAAAAATCTCTTTAACTGTAAAAGGTAGTTTTAGATTGCTTTCAAATGTTAAATATTAAATATTCAATTTGGTTGTTTATCTATTAAAACAAACAGTTAATATCACCTTTTTTTTGAAACCCTGACAGAAAGGTTCATATGGCATTTTTCCTGCCACAAAGCAACCGAGTGTCAGATATGAAGCTTGTAGGACAAAGAAAGACCAGATTGCAAGGTTTATAGCATGTTTTTTTTTCCATTTACGCCATATTCAAAGCTGTCCTATGAGTTTTCCATCATCCAACACCATCATCCTATTGGTGGATTTTAGTTGAACATTGTAGTTGCACTCATACCCCGAAAGTTTAATAAAAAATTCTTATAACTTTGTTGCCAGCCATCTTTGTTTCCAATGGCACCAAATTGTCCATCTATGGTATAATGTGAGTCAGTGTTGTAGTCAAGTCACTAAACCTCGAGTCCAAGTCCAGTCTCGGGTCCCCAGTGTTGAAGTCCAAGTCATTAAAGAAAATTTCGAATCGAGTCCGAAAACAAGATTCCAACCAACTGCGCCATTTGATGGTGGCTGTTTATGTGAAAGCATCTCTGCTACTATATTGGACTAACATTCCTGCTCGACTGCCCCATTTTAGTTAACAGGCTACAGATAAAAAGCTTGTTCATCGCTCAGCAAGCCCCGCCCACTATCAACAGGGCAAATAACATGATAGAGGGTTAACACTAGCTAGTTCATCACTCAGCAAGCCCCGCCCACTATCAACAGAGCAATGAACATAGCGTGTCACTTCCTTCTCTGGGTGGAGTCTTACCAAATGACGATTGAGGTTGTCCCCGTCGTCTCCTCGATAGTTCTTCTACCTATGGGACACACAGTAGTGCATTTTTTCCCACTGCACAAGAAGCCTGTATAAGCAAAAGTGGACAATCCTGGGGCGTTCTCTCCAGGCGTTTTAGCGCCGTTAACATTAGTTTGTTCCTGAACATGACGTACCGTATGAACAGGTGAATGTGCATTCTCTTGCATGAAATTAATGTAGATATAAATATCTTATGCCAAATTATTATGGCGTGTTACAAAAAATAAAGAAAAAAAAATCCATCTGAGTCCTCATGTCCAATTTACGAGTCCGAATGCAGTTAATGCACGCGTCCGAGTCATCAGTGCTCAAGTCCAAGTCGAGTCACGAGTCCTTAAAATTAGGGCACGAGTTCTGGACTCGAGTACTACAAGCCTGATGTTAGCACATCACACTATGCATTATAAAACTACAGATCTCAAATCCTAATCAAAGATTTCTTTTAACGGTGAGTGATTTTCACTTGACAACAAAATCAGGAGTAAACCGGCTTTACTGTGACATAAAAAAACAAACATGGGCAGGAAGTCATATTGTCTACAAGTCAGTAGGGACTTGAAGATGTCAAGAATCTAAACCTTGAGTGCCGTCTTGTAGTTTCGTCCTGGTCCTGGTCCTGGAGATGCCATTTTGCTCAAACGCTAAAATGTAAAAGTATAAAATTACATTTTGAATTTTTGCGTTTTGAGAAATGGACAAACGCCTACACACTCGAGTCCACATTGGTGTGGAATTTCGTCCCTAATACCTCCGGCTCTGTTTTTTGCAGTGGAGAAGCGCCGTTTCTGAGACATTCCCAGAATAAATGGTGGTCAACAGTTCAGCGTGTTGGCCCACAGCGCTCTGTAAATATAGATGACTGTGCTTTAGCCACAGGGAAAATGTGCGAGTGTCTAAAGCAGAAGCGGCCGCCGTTTGCCAAGAGAGCACCTGGACGGTGTTAATCACGGCCTAGCATAAACATTTCTCCTGAAGAACATACGGCAGAGCTATTCGCCTCCACAGAACAACCCCTCCTCCCCACTCCACCACCACCACCACCCACACACTCTCCATAATCCCTCAAACGGCATTGCACCACACCACCACACACACACCAAACACACCCCCATCACATCAGGCAACACGTTCAGGAACGCAAGAGACAACCCACAACCTAATTTAGCACTTTAACGACGACAGATGCAGTATGTACGGCATGAATTCTGCTCCAACAAACACGCTCTCTGCTTCTTCTCTTGCTTTTGGGTGCCTGACTGAACACGGAGCAGAGATGTCAAATTACGCAAATATCCAAACATTACACATTGCATAGCAACGAGGAGAAATGCAAAGCAGGGGTAATTCAGTTGCGGTCACAGTGACGGCTGGTCCTCGTAAAACGGGCCCCGTTTATCAAACTGGACACGAATTAATTTATTCGTAAATCATTCTCAAGAGCATTAGCACAAGAAATGTGGTGTCCATGAAAATCCAGCTTGTCTGGAAAAAATGTTCATATCCTACAATTCGCTCCTGAGTTTGCATAAAATTAGATATAATGTAAACCTCGATTGATCGGGTTCAGATTGTATAATTAACATTTATGACTTACTGTGATTTTCTTTACAGATTACACTGTCTAATATAAAACCGTATATTTCAAAATCAACATAAAAGACGAGACATTCAATTAGGACAAAAGTAATGGAAGTGCTATTTCAACGTTGAGTCGTCATTTTGTCATTTTCAAGCTTCAAGCTTTACCTTTTAAGCAGTTTTGTGGGTGTGGCTTAATATGAACCAGCTGTTCTGTGAATGTGGATAGGATTTTACAGCTGATTGGTGTTGATCAACAAACATGTGAGTAGGAAGAAAATCGCTGATACTGAAACGTAGTGTTGGAGTCAAGCCCACATAAACCGAGACCAAGTCATGACCAAGACCAAAGTGTAACAAGACCAAGACTTTGAGGGGTTGAGATCAAGTCAAGACCAGGACCAGACCAGTGTGTGTGAAGTGGGTGGGGGAGGGGTAACAGCCGTTAACCAGAAGAAAATTTTCAAATTAGCAATGAATCACATTATTGGTCGCATTTGAAGCAGGAAGTTTTACATCCAATCACAGTAACGATGTTAACAAATAAATCAGAAAATGCACAGGTAATTTAGTGAAATCGCCACAGTTGTGGTCTTGACCAGTCATGAAATAAAATCCCGAGATAAGACAGAGTAAAAATGTGGTTGATTCCGAGACCTTCAAAAAGTGGTCTTGAGACCAGGACCTGAAGGAATCTGAAAGGAATTTGCATTTTGGTTTGACCTACAAAATAATTTACATACAGTTTTATGAAATGGTTACAGTAGGGGGCGGGTCCTCTGGTAACTGTGAGAATTTGACTACCTATTCGCACCTGTATTGCGGTGCCTCACCAAATGGCAGTAGGAACCATTTTGATAAAGGTCTTTGGTATGACCTGACCGTAAGTAGAACTCATGATCTCCTGGACAAGAGGTGGACATGCTAACCACTAGGCCAGCTTACGGTAAATGTTAAATAAATAAGGGCTTCATTTATTAATTATTTACTATTATGAAACCATTCTCGGAAAGTCAAAGTCCCTCCCGTGCCAGGACCTGGTCTTCCCAGGCAGTCTCCCGACTCAGTACTAACCAGATCTTTAAGGCTCACTGGGCAGCACCAGTCTCTGCTTCTGTAGCCCTCGGCCTTTCACCTATACAGCTAGGGTTACAGTGGAGGGCAGGTCCTTTGGTAACCGTGAGAGTTTGACTCCCTACTCGCACCTCTATTGCGGTGCCTCACCAAATGGCAGTAGGAATCATTTTGATGAAGGTCCCGACTGCAAGTAGAACTCACGATCTCCTGAGCAAGAGGCGGACACACTAACCACTAGGCCAACTCGCGGTAAACAATTAATAAATGAGGCCCTTGATTATGAGCTCATCTGGCCGACAGGTGATGAGTTTATGCCATCATGTGTTGTCCGTTGTCCATCCGTCGTCATCCACATTTCATGAAAATTGCTTCTTCTGTCTCAATTCTTCACCAATTTATATTCTTTTTGTCAGGAAGGTAGGTCTGCCTGGGGTGCATATGGATTGCTTCTACCCAAATTTGCATAATTACAATTAATAATGAAGATATGGAGTAATTAATCAATCCCTAACAAGCAGTTTCCACACAAATCGTTTCTTCTGCCTCAATTCTTCACCAATTTTGATTCTTTCTGGCATGAAGGTAGGGCTACCTAGGGGTGCACATAACTTCTACCCAGATTTGCTTCATTATAATTATTAATGAAGTTATGGACTAATTAAGCCTTAATGAGCAGTTCATAAAAAAATCACTTCTCAGTCAATTCCTCACTGGCTTGGATTCATTCTGGCAAATACGGTAGGTCGGTATTCCTAGGGTGGATATTGCTTTTATATATAGCTTGTATATAGTGTATATAGCTTGCAACATTTATTGCGCAAGGAAGGTGGCCCACTTTAGATTGTTCCTTCTGGACTAGATAGGGCCAGCGTGAGCTACGCCATCATTGACAGTCTCATTTATTTACAACCCCAATTCCAAAAAAGTTGGGACAAAGTACAAATTGTAAATAAAAACGGAATGCAATAATTTACAAATCTCAAAAACTGATATTGTATTCACAATAGAACATAGACAATATATCAAATGTCAAAAGTGAGACATTTTGAAATTTCATGCCAAATATTGGCTCATTTGAAATTTCATGACAGCAACACATCTCAAAAAAGTTGGGACGGAGGAATAAGAGGCTGGAAAAGTTAAAGGTACAAAAAAGGAACAGCTGGAGGACCAAATTGCAACTCATTAGGTCAATTGGCAATAGGTCATTAATATGACTGGGTATAAAAAGAGCATCTTGGAGTGGCAGCGGCTCTCAGAAGTAAAGATGGGAAGAGGTGTACCAATCCCCCTAATTCTGCGCCGACAAATAGTGGAGAAATATCAGAAAGGAGTTCGACAGTGTAAAATTGCAAAGAGTTTGAACATATCATCATCTACAGTGCATAATATCATCAAAAGATTCAGAGAATCTGGAAGAATCTCTGTGCGTAAGGGTCAAGGCCAGAAAACCATACTGGGTAACCATGATCTTCGGGCCCTTAGACGGCACTGCATCACATACAGGCATGCTTCTGTATTGGAAATCACAAAATGGGCTCAGGAATATTTCCAGAGAACATTATCTGTGAACACAATTCACCATGCCATCCACCGTTGCCAGCTAAAACTCTATAGTTCAAAGAAGAAGCCGTATCTAAACATGATCCAGAAGCGCAGACGTCTTCTCTGGGCCAAGGCTCATTTAAAATGGACTGTGGCAAAGTGGAAAACTGTTCTGTGGTCAGACGAATCAAAATTTGAAGTTTTTTATGGAAATCAGGGACGCCGTGTCATTCGGACTAAAGAGGAGAAGGACGACCCAAGTTGTTATCAGCGCTCAGTTCAGAAGCCTGCATCTCTGATGGTATGGGGTTGCATTAGTGCGTGTGGCATGGGTAGCTTACACATCTGGAAAGACACCATCAATGCTGAAAGGTATATCCAGGTTCTAGAGCAACATATGCTCCCATCCAGACGACGTCTCTTTCAGGGAAGACCTTGCATTTTCCAACATGACAATGCCAAACCACATACTGCATCAATTACAGCATCATGGCTGCGTAGAAGAAGGGTCCGGGTACTGAACTGGCCAGCCTGCAGTCCAGATCTTTCATCCATGGAAAACATTTGGCGCATCATAAAACGGAAGATACGACAAAAAAGACCGAAGACAGTTGAGCAACTAGAATCCTACATTAGACAAGAATGGGTTAACATTCCTATCCCTAAACTTGAGCAACTTGTCTCCTCAGTCCCCAGACGTTTACAGACTGTTGTAAAGAGAAAAGGGGATGTCTCACAGTGGTAAACATGGCCTTGTCCCAACTTTTTTGAGATGTGTTGTCATGAAATTTAAAATCACCTAATTTTTCTCTTTAAATGATACATTTTCTCAGTTTAAACATTTGATATGTCATCTATGTTCTATTCTGAATAAAATATGGAATTTTGAAACTTCCACATCATTGCATTCTGTTTTTATGTGCAATGTGTACTTTGTCCCAACTTTTTTGGAATCGGGGTTGTATTAGTTACTATTATGAAACCATTTATGGTTCGTCTTTATGGTTCAGCACATCGTCTCTTTAGGCATACAAACAGGAACACACTCTGGTAACTAAATCGCTAAAAATATTCATGTTTGCTTGGTTAAGACCCGTGTCACTTCTGAATAGCAAATAGAGTAAACAGAAAATCTGCACTTGGTGTTAGTTGGGCCTTTTATTCAAACTGCACCAAACTAACACTTTGCTCATTTGTCCCTTTGTGTAATTTGTACTTTGATTGTACAATTAACCAACTTACGTCACGTTTTTCCTCCAAAAACCAATGGCTGAGTAAATAATCCATTTCGTTCATGGTTGTTAGAGGGTGGCATAGTGGTGTTGTGGTTAGCACTGTTGCCTCACAGCAAGAAGGTTCTGGGTTTGAGCCTAGTGGCCTACGGGGGTCTTTCTGTGTGGAGTCTACATGGGTTTCCTCTGGGTGCTCCAGTTTCCTCCCACAAAGATATGCAGTTAGGCAAATTGGCCACTCTAAATTTCCCGTAGGTGTGAATGGTTGTTTCCCAAGCTTTTGGCAGAAAGGGCATTTGGTGTAAAACTCTACTCCAATTAATATGTCATGTGGATCAGTAGGGTCCACATGGACCCGACTTGGCAATAGTGCTGGACAAGGGAGAAGAAGAAGAACGTATGGTTATTAGACTTGGATTTCACAGGGCACCTTCTCAGGCACGACTGATGACGTGATCTAGATGTGTCTAAAAAGCAGGCGTAAATATCTCATCTCATCTCATTATCTCTAGCCGCTTTATCCTGTTCTACAGGGTCGCAGGCAAGCTGGAGCCTATCCCAGCTGACTATGGGCGAAAGGCGGGGTACACCCTGGACAAGTCGCCAGGTCATCACAGAGCTGACACATAGTCACAGACAACCATTCACACTCACATTCACACCTACGCTCAATTTAGAGTCACCAGTTAACCTAACCTGCATGTCTTTGGACTGTGGGGGAAACCGGAGCACCCGGAGAAAACCCACACGGACACGGGGAGAACATGCAAACTCCACACAGAAAGGCCCTCGCCGGCCACAGGGCTCGAACCCGGACCTTCTTGCTGTGAGGCGACAGTGCTAACCACTACACCACCGTGCCGCCCAGGCGTAAATAAAAAATGAAAAATCCTCAATGGAGTGTGAATGATTGTTTGTCTCTGTGTCAGCCCTGCGATAACCTGGTGACTTGTCCAGGGTGTACCCCGCCTCTCACCCATAGTCAGCTGGGATAGGCTCCAGCTTGTCTGCGACCCTGTAGAACAGGATAAGCGGCTACAGATAATGGATGGATGGATGGAAATCCTCAATGGGCACCCAAAATACGTCGACATTTCTGGAAGTGGAATCACTTCACATGACTGTATGACTGTACTGTCTGGGCTAGAAAGAAATCAGACCCAGCCTCTGCTTCATACCATTCTGTGCATTTAGACTCATGCCTGGTGGTTGTAGTGGTTGTGGTGGTGTTTCTGATTCTACAAAAGTAAGAAATAAACCATCATTTCTTTTCAGGAAATAAGGAAAGTCAGTGCCAAAAATTGAGCCTTATATTTATATTTTTCTCCTGAAAGGGAAAAAAAAGCTCTGCTCGCCCATTTCTACCGCCTGTCCCTGAGCGGTCATGAGCTAGACACTGAAATTTCTGCACATAATTGTGCTACTTGAGTTAATTCACGATTCTTCAGGCCACATCCGCACTCCAGATACATTAGTGCGTAACAGTTTATGGAGTGAAGAAGTGTTGAATCCTCAGGATAACTCCTGCACTTGAGGTTTAGTGCTGTTACAGAGAACCTCATTACCTTAACACTTCACAACACAAGCTTTTCCTTTCCATTAGTGCACACAGGTTATAACCTCATCCTCATTCTGAGAAAGTGTTTAAACCAAATGTGGCACCCTTCGTTTCTCAGCCACACTGCAAAGAAATAACACATGATCTGGTGAACTATTTATCTGGTATTTTCTGTCACAGGATTACAAGAAAGCAAATATATGATTATTAAACCTATTCCGAGACTTTAATAAATTATCTTGTATTGTGAAAGTCTTGTTCTAGTGACAATTTTGTTTCTGCAATGTTATTTTGAGAAATAAGCAAAATTATCTGCCAAAATAATAAAGAAATTTAATGGTAGAAAATATTTAAATGTCTAGGAATAGGTTGAATAATCTTATGTTTGGTTTATGATCATCTTATGATAGGAAACACTAAGTAAATCTGTAAAATAAGTAAATCTGACTCTATTCAAGATATTTTCATTTGGCTGTCATTTTTTTTTTTTTGTCGTGTATAAAATAACTAGAGATGCATTTCAACAAGAACATGCGAGTGTGATTCCTGTTGTAACTAGACAGTTGCTAGGTGATTACTACCGTGTTGCTATGGTGTTGCTAGGTGGTTGCTATGGTATTGCCAGGTGGTTGCTTAGGTGTTAATGTTTTAGGTCATAAGGTGTTGCTAGGTGGTTGTTAAGGTGTTGTGTTGCTACATGGTTGCTATGGTGTTGCTAGACGGTTACTAAGGTGTTGCTCGGTGGTTGCTAAGGTGTTGTTAATGTGTTAGGTCATTGTTAAAGTGTTGCTAGGTGGTTAAGGTGTTGTGTTGCTACATGGTTGCTATGGTCTTGCGAGGTGGTTAATAAGGTATTGCTATGGTGTTGCTATGTCATTGCTATGGTGTAGCTAGGTGATTGCTACAGTAGGTGGTTGCTAAGGTGTCGCTAGGGTGTTGCTAAGTTTTTAGGCAAATGTGTTTCTAGGTTTTGCTAAGTGGTTGCTATTCTGTTGCTCGGTGGTTGCTAAGGTGTTGCTAAATGGTTGCTAGATGGCTATATAAGATTTTGCTATGGTGTTGCTAGGGTCTTGCTAAGCTGTTGCTATGTGTTTGCTATGATGTAACTAGGTGATTGCTACAGTATGTGGTTGCTAAGGTGTTGGTAGGGTGTTGCTAAGGTTTTAGGTGATTTGCAAACGTGTTGCTAAGTTTTGCGAGGTGGTTACTATTCTGTTGCTATGTGGTTGCTATGGTCCTGCTAAGTGGCTGCTAGGTGGTTAATAAGGTGTTGCTATGGTGTTGCAATGTGGTTGCTATGGTGTAGCTAGGTGGTTGCTATGGTGTTGCTAGATGGTTACTAAGGTGTTGCTCGGTGGTTGCTAAGGTGTTGTTAATGTGTTAGGTCATTGTTAAAGTGTTGCTAAGGAGTTGCTAAGGATTAAGGTGATTTGCAAATGTGTTGCTAGGTTTTGCTAGGTGGTTACTATTCTGTTGCCAGGTTGTTGCTTAGTGGTTGCTATGTGGTTAATAAGGTGTTTCTAAGGTGTTGCTAGGGTGGTGCTAAGGTTTTAGGTGATTTGCTAAGCTGTTGCTAGGTGGTTGCTAGGGTATTGCTAAGGTGTTGCCAAGTGGTTGCTAAGGTGTTGCTAGGGTGTTGGTAAGTTGTTTGGCGATTGCTAAGGCGTTGCTAGCTGTTTAATAAGTACATTCTTTCTAAAGATACTAAATGTTTCAGTGAGAAAATAAATACAACCTGCTAAGAGAACAAAATTATCTTAAGTTTGAAATTAGGACAAAAACACAGAAACAGGTTTAATAAGCGCATACAGTATTCGATTTATTGCAATCTAATAATATTAGATACATTTTGGTGATATTTTCGATATTTTCATGACTAAAATGGCTTTTTTTTTGCAGTGTGTACGCCGAACTCTTTGTTTTGGTATCAATTTGTTGCCTGAGTGTGTTTTCAAAAATGAAAAACAGAGCCAACAGTGCAGTGAGTCTGAGAAGGAGCTTATTGTTTTGCTCTTAAATCCCTTTCCTTCCTTCCGTCACACACTACATGGAAAAATAAAACTCACAATTTTGGATGTGTGTGTCGGCGGGTTTTGATATCTTAGTGGGGACCAGATTTCTCCACAAGGACAGGAATATCTGACACATTCGACCGTGGCTGGTCCTCATGAGAAAAACTTTTTTGTTTCTTTTAAAATACAAAAACTGTGGATTTTATTTAAAAATCTAAAAGAGCCAAAAGGTTTGCTGTTGGTTATTGAGGTTAAGGTCAGGGTCAGATTTCAATTTGAATGGAACATAACATCAATTAGCTGCATTATTAATTATGTCAATGGAAGGATCTCACAAGGATAGTAACACAAAATTGTCTGTGTGTGTGTGTGTGTGTGTGTGTGTGTGTGTGTGTGTGTGTGTGTGCGCGTGTGTGTGGGTGTAATGAACCTTTGTCTAACCCCCAGTCAGCAAAACACTGTAAATCATTCCAGTGGCTTTTGGCCATCAGCCTTGTTATCTGTGCAAAAGCTGGAAAAGGTTAATGGATCATAATTACTGTCACTTTTCATAAATGTTCACTTTTCCTCTCCATGGTTTCAGAAAACTTGCTCCATGCTCGCACTTGAGGAAAACTCTTTTCCTTCTTCAGTTTGTTTAGTTTAGTTACCAAATGGATTTGTGGTGCTTTAATAAATCTCTGAAGTTAGATCTTTACTTAGTCTTTTAAAATGGTGCCAAGTTATTAAATCTACTTTGATCAAATCTAAAAAAAAACTGTAGATGCTGTTATATTATTAAGTTATTGAAATTAAATTAAATATGTGCCAGATGATCATAATTTACAGCAATGTTGTGCCCATTCACTGAGCCATGATGTATATCAGATCAACAAAAATTCTCTTACTACTGTAGGTGTATCAGACGCTTGCTGGCCATGCTGTGAAAATTGTCCATGCAGACACTCGTATAAGTTTCCAAATCTGTCACTGCTGAACTCTTGAATATTTTCTATCATGAATACTATCATTAAAAACCTTATAATATTTGCTTTCCAAAGAAATGTATCTGGTTAAGCTCTGTTCAGTACTTTGGGAGTAACGGAAAGTTGAAGTCGGAACAACAGAGTAAAATCTCTGCTCGCGTGACATCGGAAAACTTTTCTTTTTGAGTCACGGGAAAGCAGTCAGACTCTCTCTCTTCTGATCGGTTTCCCACTGGATTACTCGTCAATATCAATCAGATAACATTTATAGGGATGTTCGCTCCACTCTCACTGTTTCTGATGAAGTATTCAGCGAAATTTTCCGTCTGCTAGTTTTGACATTATGATTGATGTTATAAGACTTTGAAATGCGTTTTCGTAGCTTTACCTACATATTTTGTCAAATCAAACTGATTCATGTAAATAAATAACTATTTTAGAATATAACGGGAGTTGTTTTGATGAAAAATATTGAGATCTTAGTGGTTGGAATGAGATTTTAAAAAACAGAAGTCACAGAGAGGATTAGAAATAATCTTTTGTTACTTTTTAATTGAGTGTACCGATTTAATTTTTGAACCTAATTAGCATAATTAATACTAATTAAACACGATTTTGCATAATTTGTTTTTGCTAATTTTTCAAACTTTGTATTCAGTACACGACCATCTATGTGCTGCCAATTTCCATGTAAAATCTCGAAAAAATAAAGTTATTAAGAAAAAACATTTGATCTCATTCGTTAACAAGTGTTGCCAGGCAAAACAAACCTCGCCCAGCAGCACTTATTTTATACCTATATGTTGATAATAATATTTCTCAATCATCAGCTGTCAGGTTATAGTCCTATGAAAATCCATGACCTTGAGTTTGACATTTCAGAGTCATTCAAGGTCAAAGATCATGGTGGCAAATGAAAGCCCATATGGCACTTCCTATAAGTTGATAATAGTAAATATCTGTCTACCATCAACCGTTCTCAAGTTACAGCCCTCTGAAAATGCATGACCTTGAGTTTGACCTTTCAAGGACACTCAAGGTCAAAGATCATGGTGCCAAATGAAAGGCCATATGGGAGTTCCTATATGCTCATAATAGTAAAAATCTGTTTATCGGCAACCGTTTTTGGTTATAATGGAAAATATGTTGTTTTGAACGAAAGGTTGACCTTTCCAGTGAACTTGACCTTCACCTCGACCCGATTACCCCCAAAATTTAATCAGACCATTGCCCACCTACCCTGAAAATTTGAAGTTAATCGGTGCAACTGTCTAGACGCTAGATTGTTAACAGACAAACAAACAAACAAACAAACAAACAAACTGATTACAATATCTTGCCCCACTTACTCCATCATGGGTGAGGTAATGAGATCCATTTTGGACCATGTGATCTGAATACAGTATATTACGGCAATTTTCTAAAAATTAAGCCATTTCTTCAACCTTTGATTTGTAATTTCTGAAGAATGGATAAACATATTTACCTCCAAAAAAAATTTGCCAGGATGGACCCTACCTTATTGTTCATATGCCAGAGGATAGTGAATTGTATTTCAGTTGTACTAAATGTAAACAGTGGTATCATCCATCATGTGAAGGACTGGGGCATAAAACCTAGGATGAAATTAACAAAGAAAATAATTTAAAATGTATCAAATGTCAAAGCAAACATGGAAGACCAAAGAAGAAATAAATATTAGCACATACACACTAATTTGTTTGTTATTTCTTTCTTCTCTTTTCTTTATTTTGATTATTTTTAACTAACTACAGGATGTTATCCAAACTATACCATGACAGGACAGCTAAGGTAAGATCCCCCAGGACGGGACAGGACAGCTAAGGTAAGATCCCCTCAGATGGGACAGGACAGATAAGGTAAGATCCCCAGGGATGGGACAGGACAGCTAAGGTAAGATCCCCAGGGACTGGACAGGACAGCTAAGGTAAGATCCCAAGGGATGGGACAGGACAGCTAAGGTAAGATCCCCCAGGATGGGACAGGACAGCTAAAGTAAGATCCCCAGGGACTGGGCAGGACAGCTAAGGTAAGATCCCCAGGGACGGGACAGGACAGGTAAGGTAAGATCCCCCAGGATGGGACAGGACAGCTAAGGTAAGATCCCCTCAGACGGGGCAGGACAGATAAGGTAAGATCCCCAGGGATGAGACAGGACAGCTAAGGTAAGATCCCCCGGGATGAAACAGGACAGATAAGGTAAGATCCCCAGGACAGGACAGGACAGGACAGAACAGCTCAGGTAAGATCCCCCGGGACAAGACAGAACAGCTAAGGTAAGATCCCCTGGGATGGGACAGGACAGATAAGGTAAGGTCCCCCAGGACAGGACAGGACAGATAAAGTAAGATCCCCTGGGACGGGACGGGACAGCTAAGGTAAGATCCCCCGGGACAGGACGGGACAGGACAGGTAAGAAAAGATCCCCCAGGACAGGACAGGACAGGACAGGACAGGACAGCTAAGGTAAGATCCCCTGGGACGGGACAGGACAGCTAAGGTAAGATCCCCTGAGATGGGACAGGACAGATAAAGTAAGATCCCCCAGGATGGGACAGGACAGATAAGGTAAGATCGTGACAAGAGGTCAATGTCCATGAGCAATAATATGTCCATGACAATTATTCCGGTCCGTGACGGGAACGGGGAGGTCACTGACCGTGAGCGATGTCCCGTCCCGTCCCAGGTTTTAGTAATCATCGTTATAGCGAGTGTGTCTGTAATCAAACAAGACATGGCATGCTGTTATAGATAAATCATCAATATCAGAATTATTCTTCTATAACACAGCATCCAAAAGTGTTTTATTCCTCCATTATTATCTCAATTTGTCAATGATTACAATTTGTACTGATTAAAAATGACACATTGTACTTTTTTATTCATTTATAGTTATATTTAATGTTGTGGAATGTCCATGAAACATGTCACTTCCTGTTCTTACTTACATTATAGCAGCTGTAAACAGTCGTTCCCTCGCCAGCTTCTTCTTTCTCCCTCGTTTGAAGTTAATAAACAAAGAAATCGGATGTTACTGAGAATCCGGTAAGTATCAACACCTCTGTGCTGAAGAATTAAAATTACAGCTGTTATAAAGCGCTGACACTTTTGACACTTTTGATAGAAAATTAATCAACACCTTCTGACCAATCAGCTTTGAGAATTCAACAGAGCTATGGTTTAAAGAGAAAACAATACAGTCTGATCTATTTAGCCTTTTAGTCATAAATAGTAAATATCTAAAAAAAAAATGAGAACAAAACTTAAGATTGTGGTCAGAAAGGAGTATATAAACAGTACCTGCCACAATTATTGGCACCCCTTAGCAAAAAAGATTTGAAAAATATCCACCTTTTCGTGAAGTCGCTTCATCTCACACTTAAAAAATTAGCAAAATCCAACATTTAATTGAAAAATGTGTTCAGCCAAAAACAAATCTGTCATCAAGAAATAATTATTTTCAACAAAAACATGTGCCACTATTATTGGCAGAGTCCTTACTAGAACTAGAAAATATGACCACATCACGCCTGTCTTATCCACACTGCATTGGCTCCCAATCAAATTTCGTATTGATTATAAAATACTACTATTGACCTTTAAAGCACTAAATGGTCTCGCACCACAGTACCTGAGTGAACTTCTGCTCCTCTATGACCCGCCACGCCTACTTAGATCAAAAGGTGCAGGCTATCTGCTGGTACCTCGTATAGTGAAGGCTACATCAGGGGGCAGAGCCTTTTCTTACAAAGCCCCACAGTTATGGAACAGCCTTCCAAGTAATGTTCGGTAATCAGACACAGTCTCAGCATTTAAGTCTAGGCTGAAAACATATCTGTTTAGTCAAGCCTTTTGTTAATGGTGTTTATGAGGTAAAGGAGTAGATCTGGAGGATCCTCAGACATAGAGTGTTTTGGTAAACTGGGATGTATGGATGCTGTCAGTCCCCACTCGCTTGCTCACTCGAGTTTGTTGATGGTGTAGTGGCTGCTGCTTTGTGCCCCGGGGCTCCCTCATGCCTGTGTTACCTTCTGGCTCTCTCCTTTTAGTTATGCTGTCATAGTTAGTTGCCGGAGTCCCTGCTTGTACTCAGTGCAATATGTATACTGCTCCTACTTATTCAGGTGACATTGGGCATACCTAACAATCTGTGTTTTCTTTCCCTCCCCCCCACCCCAAATCTGTCCCTCTGAGTCAACAGGAAATCTTTTGGTGGAGAGGGTGGAGACCTCGACTGGCTATCGTAGCCTGCAGGGAATCGGCCGTCAGACATTCTGTCGCATGTCCCAGACCCGGTGAAATGTAACTGAATTGTCTTGGCCAGCCCTAAGGGTCCCATCTGCATCTCATCATTGCTGAGGAGTGTGCTCCCATCACCCAATCAAGCATCCAGCCAGAGCAGGTCATGATATTTTTTACCATATTAACATGCCATTGTGGCGGCACGGTGGTGTAGTGGTTAGCGCTGTCGCCTCACAGCAAGAAGGTCCTGGGTTTGAGCCCCGGGGCCGGCGAGGGCCTTTCTGTGTGGAGTTTGCATGTTCTCCCCGTGTCCGCGTGGGTTTCCTCCGGGTGCTCCGGTTTCCCCCACAGTCCAAAGACATGCAGGTTAGGTTAACTGGTGACTCTAAATTGACCGTAGGTGTGAATGTGAGTGTGAATGTGTTAGGGTTTTGCTGGGATTCGAACCTGGTTCGTTGGTGTGATAATCCAGCAAACCCCCACTAGGCCACCAGGGGGATGACTCAAATGCAGAGGCGTGAGGCGGAAGTAGAAAAAGAATCAAAAGGTTTATTTAAACTATATACACTATATACAGGGCAAAACAAAAGACAAAAAAAAACCAAAGAGTATAATCCAAAAGAAAAGCAAAGTGCAAAAATTCAAAAGCTAAGAAGATCAAAAAACACAGTACAAAGGAAACTGGAGATAAACATAACAGCACAAAGACTCCGTGACAAGAGGACTGAACTCAGGGGTATAAATAGACAAACTAATTAAGGACACAGGTGAAGATAATTAGGCAATTAACACAAACACAAAACACAGGAACAGTGGCGGCCTCTAGAGGCCAAAATAAACACGACATGAAAAAGAAATAACAGCGGCCTCTAGAGGCCAAAACAGTCCTAGTCCTAACAGGACCCCCCCCTCTAGGAGCGTCTCCTGACGTTCCCAGGGCGATCCGGATGGGCCGAATGGAAGTCCCGACATAGTTCTTTATCAAGGACATCCCGAGCAGGAACCCAGCAGCGCTCCTCAGGACCATAGCCCTCCCAGTCCACCAGATATTGCAACCCGCCGCGGACCCGGCGGGAGTCAAGCAGGCGATTCACAGTGAACACAGTCTGCCCCTGGAAGATGCGGGGGGGTGGGGGGTTCCTAGGGGCAGGGGCATACGTAGACGTCAGTACGGGCCGTAACAGGGAAACATGGAAAGTGGGGTTGATCCTCAGAGTCCGGGGCAACTGGAGCCGGTAGGAGACAGGGTTCACCCTGCGCACCACCTTGAAGGGGCCAATGTAGCGAGGAGCAAGCTTGCGGTTCTCCACCCGCAGTGGAAGGTCCTTAGTGGACAGCCAAACACGCTGCCCAGGGCGGAAAGCGTGTGCAGGTCTTCTATGGCGGTTGGCCTGAGTCTGGTTGGTTCTGGAGGTCTGTATGAGGGTCTTCCTGACCTTGCTCCAGGTCTTGCGACACCGTCTCACATATTGGTTGACCAAGGGCACCCCCGCGTCCTCCTCCTGGTCCGGGAACAGAGGTGGCTGGAACCCGAATTGGCACTGGAATGGTGACAGCTTGGTGGCCGATGACTGCAGGGTGTTGTGGGCGTACTCCGCCCATGGCAGCCAGGTGCTCCACGATGTCGGGTTATCCATAGCCAGGCCTCGCAGGGTGGTTTCCAGGTCCTGGTTGAGCCTCTCCATCTGACCATTGGACTGTGGGTGAAACCCAGAGGAGAGGCTGGCAGTGGCTCCGATGACCTTGCAGAACCCGTGCCACACTCGGGAGGAGAACTGGGGCCCTCGGTCTGAGACGATGTCCTGTGGAAGACCAAAGACTCGGAAGACATGATTAAACAAAAGTTTCGCAGTTTCAAGAGCAGAGGGGAGTTTGCACAGTGGTATGAAGCGGCAGGCCTTGGAGAATCTGTCAACTAAGACCAAAATGACCGTGTTACCTTGTGACTCAGGGAGACCCGTGATAAAGTCGACTGCCACGTGGGACCAGGGACGCCGGGGAATGGTCAGAGGATGCAGGAGACCCTGGGGATGCTGTCGTGGGTTCTTGGTTCTGGTGCAAACCTCACAGGACAGGACAAATGACCTTACTTCCTTCTCCATGTTAGGCCACCAGAAGCGTCTTTTCAGGAAGTCCAGGGTCCTCCGAGCTCCCGGGTGGGCGGTGAGAGGGGAAGAGTGACCCCACTGGAGAACCTTGGCCCGGGCTTGATGTGGGACGTACAAGAGGCCTGGTGGCCCCGTCCCAGGACCGGGGTCCTGGCGTTGGGCTCGTCGGACAGCCTCCTCAATACCCCAGCGGACAGGGGCCACAATCCGGGACACAGGGATAATAGGCCCGACTTCATTCTCCCTGTTAGTGGCAGAGAACAGTCTGGACAGTGCGTCAGGTTTGGTGTTCTTGGAGCCGGGGCGGTATGAGAGGGTGAAGTCAAACCGACTGAAAAACAGGGCCCACCTAGCCTGTCGAGGGTTCAGTCTCTTGGCTTGCTGGAGGTACTCCAGTGTAGGTATCATGCCGCCATCTTGTGTCAGAACTACAATTCCCAGGCAACTTCCGTGTGACCTATGTCACGCGTGGGCGGGATCACCTACGTCAGTCTGCCATGCACGCATAAATCCAAGCGGAAGCTCTTCCATTTTGTCTCTCACGGCTGGCTCCCGATGGATCTGGACGTATAAAGAGGCGCTCTCCACCCCAAAAAGACGTCTTCTTTCTTGCAAGATCCATCACTCAGCGCGATTTTGCTTCTTACCCTTGGCAAAGGTAAACTCTAGAGTCGCGCGATCTCTAAACTCAGCCTGAGTTACAACCGGTTTACTTGCATTAGAAGTGACGTCACGACTGCAGCCCAGGCAGTCAGAAGTTAAGAAGCGATTGAATCCTTTTTAACTCAAAAGCGTTGTGCATCTGATTCTGATCAGAGACTTTTCCTCACGAACGCTGAGATTCGGACCAAGAACCCTCTGCTTTTCACGGGAACCACCCAAGTGCTCCGCTGGACCCGGAAGTTTTCTCCGCCTCCATCACGAGCGGCTCACGTGCTCCCACGGCGAGGCCCGAGACTACACCGGCGAATAGTTCTTCATATCTTGCTAAAGGCAGGATTAAGTAAGATTTTGGCATTTGGGCATAATTAGGATAGTCTTAGGAATTTGCTTTTATTTGAAATAGTGTGAATTTAAACCCAGGTTTATTGTTACACTGTTGAACACGCAGCGTGTTGATTTATTTTGGTTCTATGTTCTCTCAATTGTTTAATAGATAGGCTGCGCATGCTTCTCTCTTTTATTCTTTACTACTAACATATAGTTCTCATTATTATACATCTTGATGTCATTAAGATTTCAGTGGATTCAGTATGGTTATGAGCTAGTGGGTTAGCTACAGCTTCGCTTTTGTCTGCTTAGCAACACAAAGCTAATCAAGGCCTACCATGTGCTCAGCAAGCCATCAGGCCTAACAAACACACTTTAGCTAGGCTATAGGGCCTTTCACAAACACATACTAGCAACACAAGGCTAATCTAGGCCTCCACCACGTGTAGTTAGCTACACGAGGCTAAACACAGAGCTAATCCTTTGTTCTGTTTAGATAACATTCTTTTGTTTAGCTACCAACAAGCTAGGCCTCCACCACGTGTAGTTAGCTACACGAGGCTAAACACATGGTCAAGTCCTTCACACTCCCTCTCTCTCTCTCTCTCACACACACACACACACACACACACTTCACTGCTTGTATATATTGATTTATCTTTTTATCTTTGTATAATAAATTCATTTATTAAACAAACTGTGTTTATTTGTGTGAACAACATCTGAAGTCCCCAATTTTCTCAAAGAATTCAAAAAGGGTGCAAATGTTATATAATATGGTAAGTGATCTTAATAATTTGGAAATGTACCATAATTTAGCTGTTTGGTAATTTATTATTAAGCACCAGGATTAATGGTATGATTCACTAAATGATTCCCTAAATGATTCATTGAACAATTCCCTAAATGATTCACTAAATGATTCATTGAACGATTCACTGAACGATTCACTTCAAATGAGAGTGATTCTATGGTATGATTCAATTCAAACGAGTCAAATTAAATGATTCAATGGGATTGATTCATTTTAATTATTGACCTTCAAAATTTAATGAGACTGATTTAACGAGATTGATCACTTAATATCAATAATTAACTGATTGCACCCACAGTTAAAATGGTGCCCCGTGTGAGGCGATTGGTTTGTTGACTTCTGGATTGTTGTTCAACAACAAATAAACTATCAGTTTAATTCAGCAACTGCTAAGGTATATCCCCAGGTGTGTTAAAACGGATAACAGTAGTGTGATAACCATATCACCAATACTCATAACCTATTCAACTTAGGATAAGAGAGCATTTCCAAATAAACCTTCATAATTAATTACATAGTTAATTAATAATGATTAAATTAATAATTAACTTGATTAATTATCTAACATCCAGCCTAAGTAAAATGGCATCCCCTCATGTCTCAAAAATGGAAGACAACGCTCAAGACGTGTCTCTCCTTGAGGTCATTGCAGACCTCATTCACTGCTCTGCCTCCGAAAAGGCAAACATTAAGTACATGAGTGAGAGTGAATGCCAAAACAACCTAGACAATTCAAACAAACATATGAGAGATCCAAAAAGAACAACTATTAGTGTCCAAGTGGCACTAGGTAAGCTATTCCTATCATACTTCCAAAATGCTGATTCAGAAATCAGATGCCTTCGCGGAGAGGTTGAAAGGCTGACCACCAGCAACGCCAAGCTGACAGCCGATCATAATGATTTACATAGGGAGTGTGAGCTCTTGA
Organism: Neoarius graeffei; assembly: GCF_027579695.1. Classification (NCBI taxonomy): domain Eukaryota; kingdom Metazoa; phylum Chordata; class Actinopteri; order Siluriformes; family Ariidae; genus Neoarius; species Neoarius graeffei. The sequence continues at coordinate 6,461,586 of NC_083574.1, forward strand.
AGACCTCCCTTGATAATTGCACCAAACGGCTAGAGAAAGCCGAAATGGTTGCTAAGAGGGCTGCCCAGGAGCAGACCCCCCAAGAGCAGCGCGAGGGGCGTGAAAGACCCCCAACAATGCGCCAAAGCTCAGAGCGGGAAGAGGCGTCCGAACCGGACACCGTAAATGATCTGGTCAAGGACCAGACATCCCGCCAAACTCCATCAACTCGCTACACGACTCCGTCGTCGTCTAGCCAGGATGGAGCCGCCCTGCGCTCATCCCGAGCCCAGGCCTGTAGCACACCTAGGTCAGTGCGCTTCAGTCTCCCTGATCCATCTCCAGACGAATCAGACCACGCATCTCGTGCGAAGCGGGAGCGATTCCAGAGTAGCTCAGACAGTGAGTACTCAGAAGAGCCAAGAAGGTCGCACAAGGACGTGCACCAAACCCTTCGTTTACGGCAAATTGACCTACTTGCCAAAGATGTCGAACAATTCGATCCCGACAATCAAAGAACAAATGTAAATAACTATTTACGAGAAATTGATCGATGCCTGATGGACCTGCCGAACGCCACAACACGTGAAAAACTTAAACTAATCTGGAAGACCTCCAGTAGTAGCGTTCGTGCCTTTTTAGAGACACTACCCCCAAACATTCGCGATAGTTATTCGAAACTTCGCAATTACATGAGGGAAGAATATGCGCCATACACGGACGAAACCTCCGCGATATTGTGTGCATTACAAGTCAAACAAAAACGGTCTGAGGCGCCTCGTGAATATTACAGACGGCTACGTACTGCCTATTTCCAAGGTAGTAGTGCACCAGGGTTGGAAGAAGATAGAGGTTTCATATCTCTCTTCTTGCATAACCTCCACCCAAGCGTGCGGACCCATGTCACACTGACGTGTCGACAAGGTCGCTATTCGATGAGGGAAATTAGGCGACTAGCCCAAATGACCTGGGAGACCATTGTCAAAACCGCAAACGGAAATGATGATGAACCCAGAGTCCTTAGTCTCCAGGGTGAGGACAAGCCCCCGCTAACCTTAGGAGGTGAAGCACCGAAAGGGGGACCCACCTGGAAGAATTCCGGTCCAGCCCGATCCTTGCCGAACCATCACAATGGTGAGTGGAAAAATCGACAAGGTAAGGCCAGGAGGGACCGAGGGCGAGTCCACAGTGACGATGGCAATCGCCCATCACATGAAAAGGGTCGTAGGGAACAAAACGGTTGGCAGCAAAACCGTCATCCCCGCTCTGACCAGAAACGGCAGAAGCGTTCCGACCGTAGCTCTAAACGCAAGGGTAGAGACGACCAACACAGTGACTCAGACCAACCTGGTGAGTTCCACTCAGAGCTGGACTCTTTAAAAGCCCAGTTGGCTGAGATTAAAGAACTGTTACAGGAGACGTCAGACCCCTCAACAGATAAAACACAAGAGCCCAAGAAAAATGACAAAAGACCAGTCACTGGCATGACTAGGCCAGGAACCACGGGTATATCTCGTAAAAGGGGGAAGGAGATCCCTCTGAAACAGCAGGCGAGGGTCAGGATGTAGGGCCCCCCCTGGTGGCGAAGGCAAACACACAAAACGCACTTCTCATGTGCGCTAAAGTCTTCACCACCATTTCTCAGACACATGGCTCTCACAAGGCGACCCAATCCCAACCAAGCCCTGCAACATAAACTTAGTCAACTTCACACAAAACAAAACCCCACAGTCGTTGGATCCCACAAAACATGCACAAACCCGTTGCGACGAGATTAGTGCGAACACCGATCAACCAAGCGCCATGCGAGATCAAATTTCTGATGAACTTCAGTTCATGTCTTTGCGCACCGAGTCCGGTGTCGAAACACCTGACATCGCGACTCCCCCTAGTGGCAAAAATCTCCCTCTATCCATCGACTCAGACACAGACACCCATTTCACCGCTGGTGTAATGGCTGCGCTGTGGAACATGTTAGGCGTCAAGGCGAAATTCCATATCGCGTACCACCCTCAATTCTCTGGTCAGGCTGAACGAGCCATTCAAACCATTGTGAGCATGCTGCAAAAGTACATCACAAACCATGGTAAAATTTGTGATGTGAAACTTCCCTTGGTGCTAAGGGCCATTCGGTCCACCCCTCATTGCGCCACTGAAGTCACACCCTATGGGATGATGACTGGGCGAGAGTCGGTTCTTCCCCCGCATCTCCTATACAAACCAGAGGCCATAAGCGTCGCGATTGCATACACCGCACATCAACATGTCGCCGACCTACGATGCCACCTACAGTCAACCTTTACAGGTGCCCAAAAGAATCTCGATTCGAGAGTAGAAGGACACAAAGCCTACTACGCTCGAATCTCAGAGAAGTTCCTACCACCCTGGTCGAGACCTTTCGATCGTGGGAAAACCGTTCCCCGTCGCGTATCACATTAGGACATCTAGGCCTAATTAAACGCTTTCATATCGATTTCCACGATAATCGAATCAAACCTTTTGAACAGTCCTCACTCCAAAAGGGGGTGGACGACAGCTAGGCCCATCCTGTCCACCTAGTTTGTACGCATCACTCAACCATAAGCGTACACTAACATTCCCGGTCAGACTTCACCAACCCAATGAAGTAATAACCCTTCAGAATAACATGGTAGATAAATACTAAAATCCGCCATTATTACTAGTGTGTATTCATCGCAAATACACCTGGCATATAGTCTTGGCAGTGCTATCCTCATTTTTGTGAATCCACAAGACTTAGAGATATGCACCCCACTAAAGACATCCACTGGGTCTGCCCAGGCAACCCATACATAACACTACACACCTAGCTAGATAAGATGGTCTGTGTCCCCGACAGCTAGCCGCAGTAGCGCACGCTTTCTAGCCAGACCCCCCACTGCTATCACCTTCCCAGAAGATTAGGTTTGCCAACCCAAACACTAATACTTCTTTCCTTCCTTCATTTCTTCTCTTTTTCTTTTTTTTTATGCATAAGAAATTGAACACTACATGTTTCATGTTCCATGTTTAATTTTTTTGATGTGGTTTTTATCTAGTTAGTTAGTGATTATATGCCCAAAATGCCCATAGTGATTATATTATGCCCAAAATGCCTCTGTCTCCAACTGTCTTACTGGAACTCACAAGTTTACAGTCTTCACAGGACACCATGGACTGCACAGGACAAGTCTACCTCAAGGACTATGGACACGGCGATGATACGATACGGTGCTCTCAGTGCTACGACTCCGTCATACCCCTGAGACCAAAAGGGGGACTGTAGGTATCATGCCGCCATCTTGTGTCAGAACTACAATTCCCAGGCAACTTCCGTGTGACCTACGTCACGCGTGGGCGGGATCACCTACGTCAGTCTGCCATGCACGCATAAATCCAAGCGGAAGCTCTTCCATTTTGTCTCTCACGGCTGGCTCCCGATGGATCTGGACGTATAAAGAGGCGCTCTCCACCCCAAAAAGACGTCTTCTTTCTTGCAAGATCCATCACTCAGCGCGATTTTGCTTCTTACCCTTGGCAAAGGTAAACTCTAGAGTCGCGCGATCTCTAAACTCAGCCTGAGTTACAACCGGTTTACTTGCATTAGAAGTGACGTCACGACTGCAGCCCAGGCAGTCAGAAGTTAAGAAGCGATTGAATCCTTTTTAACTCAAAAGCGTTGTGCATCTGATTCTGATCAGAGACTTTTCCTCACGAACGCTGAGATTCGGACCAAGAACCCTCTGCTTTTCACGGGAACCACCCAAGTGCTCCGCTGGACCCGGAAGTTTTCTCCGCCTCCATCACGAGCGGCTCACGTGCTCCCACGGCGAGGCCCGAGACTACACCGGCGAATAGTTCTTCATATCTTGCTAAAGGCAGGATTAAGTAAGATTTTGGCATTTGGGCATAATTAGGATAGTCTTAGGAATTTGCTTTTATTTGAAATAGTGTGAATTTAAACCCAGGTTTATTGTTACACTGTTGAACACGCAGCGTGTTGATTTATTTTGGTTCTATGTTCTCTCAATTGTTTAATAGATAGGCTGCGCATGCTTCTCTCTTTTATTCTTTACTACTAACATATAGTTCTCATTATTATACATCTTGATGTCATTAAGATTTCAGTGGATTCAGTATGGTTATGAGCTAGTGGGTTAGCTACAGCTTCGCTTTTGTCTGCTTAGCAACACAAAGCTAATCAAGGCCTACCATGTGCTCAGCAAGCCATCAGGCCTAACAAACACACTTTAGCTAGGCTATAGGGCCTTTCACAAACACATACTAGCAACACAAGGCTAATCTAGGCCTCCACCACGTGTAGTTAGCTACACGAGGCTAAACACAGAGCTAATCCTTTGTTCTGTTTAGATAACATTCTTTTGTTTAGCTACCAACAAGCTAGGCCTCCACCACGTGTAGTTAGCTACACGAGGCTAAACACATGGTCAAGTCCTTCACACTCCCTCTCTCTCTCTCTCTCACACACACACACACACACACTTCACTGCTTGTATATATTGATTTATCTTTTTATCTTTGTATAATAAATTCATTTATTAAACAAACTGTGTTTATTTGTGTGAACAACATCTGAAGTCCCCAATTTTCTCAAAGAATTCAAAAAGGGTGCAAATGTTATATAATATGGTAAGTGATCTTAATAATTTGGAAATGTACCATAATTTAGCTGTTTGGTAATTTATTATTAAGCACCAGGATTAATGGTATGATTCACTAAATGATTCCCTAAATGATTCATTGAACAATTCCCTAAATGATTCACTAAATGATTCATTGAACGATTCACTGAACGATTCACTTCAAATGAGAGTGATTCTATGGTATGATTCAATTCAAACGAGTCAAATTAAATGATTCAATGGGATTGATTCATTTTAATTATTGACCTTCAAAATTTAATGAGACTGATTTAACGAGATTGATCACTTAATATCAATAATTAACTGATTGCACCCACACCAGGTTCTTGTGGTCAGTCCAAACCAGGAATGGATGTTGTGCTCCCTCCAGCCAGTGCCTCCACTCCTCAAGGGCCAGTTTGACCGCTAGCAGTTCTCGATCCCCCACATCGTACCGGGACTCAGCAGGACTCAGGCGGTGGGAGAAGTAAGCGCAGGGGTGCAGCTTTCCTTCCGAACGTTGAGAGAGCACCGCGCCGACACCACTGTCCGAGGCGTCCACCTCCACGATGAATGGTTGGGAGGTGTCCGGGAGAACCAGAATGGGTGCCGTGCAGAAGCGGTCCTTGAGGTCTTTGAACGCCTTTTCTGCCTGAGGAGACCAGCCATAAGATCCACCTGTCCCTTTGGTGAGGTCTGACATGGGTGCTGCCACAGAACTGAAGTTCCTGATGAACTTGCGGTAGAAGTTAGCGAATCCTAAGAACCGCTGAACCTCCTTAACGGACTTGGGAGTAGGCCAATCCCGGACGGCCAGGGTCTTGGCAGGGTCCATTTGGAGTTGGCCTGTCCGTACAATAAATCCCAGAAAGGAGACCTCGGGAACATGAAATTCGCATTTCTGGGCCTTGGCGAACAGATTGTTCTGTAGCAGCCTCTGGAGAACCTGGCGGACATGGTGGCGGTGCTCCTGCACGGTCTTGGAAAAGATAAGGATGTCGTCGAGGTAGACAAAAACGTATAGGTTAATCATGTCCCTTAAGACGTCGTTGATTAGGGCCTGAAAAACAGCTGGTGCGTTGGTGAGTCCGAAGGGCATCACCTGGTATTCGTAGTGCCCAGACGGGGTGTTAAAGGCAGTCTTCCACTCGTCTCCCTGTCGGATACGGATGAGGTGGTATGCGTTCCGTAGGTCCAACTTGGTGAAGACGGTGGCGCCTTGGAGCAGGTCGAAAGCTGTGGACATCAGCGGAAGGGGATATCGGTTGCGCACAGTGATCTTATTCAGGCCCCTGTAATCAATACATGGTCGGAGCCCCCCATCCTTCTTGCCGACAAAGAAGAAGCCGGCTCCAGCAGGTGAAGTGGAGGGTCGAATAAACCCAGAGACCAGGGCATCTTTGAGGTATTCCTCCATGGCCTTGTGTTCTGGCTGAGAGAGTGAAAACAGTCTGCCACGAGGAGGGGTAGTCCCAGGGAGCAAGTCGATGGCACAGTTGTAGGCCCGGTGCGGAGGAAGAACGGCGGCCCTGCTCTTGCTGAATACCTCCTTGAGATCCCAGTACTCTGTGGGAACTTGAGATAACTCGGTGAGATCAGGGGGCTCGGCAGGAGACACAGGAGAGCTAGAGAGCAGACAAGAGGCATGGCATGCAGGGCCCCATTCCACAACCTGGCTTGTTACCCAGTCTATGCGAGGGTTGTGGCGAGTAAGCCAAGGAAGGCCTAGAATAACTGGGAACTCAGGTGAAGGAATCAGGTGCAGGGATATTTCTTCCTTGTGACCTTGAGACTGGAGGAAGACTGGAGAAGTAACTTGGGTGACTCTTCCATCACCTAACGCTTGGCCATCGAGGGCAGACACAGACAGTGGGACTTCAAGAGGTGCAGTCGGAATATTGATGCTTTGGGCGAAGTGAATATCCATAAAGTTCCCAGCCGCCCCTGAGTCTATCAAAGCTTGACAAGAGTGGACAGACTCACCCCAGGAGATGGAGACCGGGATGTAGATTCCTTGGCCAGGGAGTCCGGGAGAGAGGGTAGGCTGAAGCTCAAAGGTGAGTTGACACTGGGTAAGGAACTCTCGGCACTCACTGTGCTTGCCGTCATACCTCTGTGGTGCAGGAAGGCTGGGTTCGCGAGGTGAAGAAGGCAGCATTGCAGGAGGCACTGGAGCAGGAGTGGGAGCTGGATCAGGAGCAGGAACTGGATCAGGAGCAGGAGATGCAGGCAGAGATGTCAGCTGTGCCAGGGTTTTCCCAATTTGCTGAAGCAGTTCCTCGTGGCGAGCGAGGGCCTCACGTTGGCTGGTGAGCATACGTCCATGAGCGTCCATGGTCGCTCCGAAGCGTGTCAAAGCTGCCATAATTCCCTGAAGGTTGGCCGGGTAGACAGTTGAAGCAGCCTCTGCTGAGTCGGTCATGACGGAGTCTTTCTGTTAGGGTTTTGCTGGGATTCGAACCTGGTTCGTTGGTGTGATAATCCAGCAAACCCCCACTAGGCCACCAGGGGGATGACTCAAATGCAGAGGCGTGAGGCGGAAGTAGAAAAAGAATCAAAAGGTTTATTTAAACTATATACACTATATACAGGGCAAAACAAAAGACAAAAAAAAAACCAAAGAGTATAATCCAAAAGAAAAGCAAAGTGCAAAAATTCAAAAGCTAAGAAGATCAAAAAACACAGTACAAAGGAAACTGGAGATAAACATAACAGCACAAAGACTCCGTGACAAGAGGACTGAACTCAGGGGTATAAATAGACAAACTAATTAAGGACACAGGTGAAGATAATTAGGCAATTAACACAAACACAAAACACAGGAACAGTGGCGGCCTCTAGAGGCCAAAATAAACACGACATGAAAAGGAAATAACAGCGGCCTCTAGAGGCCAAAACAGTCCTAGTCCTAACAGAATGGTTGTCTGTGTCTATGTGTCAGCCCTGTGATGACCTGGCGACTTGTCCAGGGTGTACCCCGCCTTTCGCCCGTAGTCAGCTGGGATAGGCTCCAGCTTGCCTGCGACCCTGTAGAAGGATAAAGCGGCTAGAGATAATGAGATGAGATGAGAACATGCCATTGTTGTGTGTTATGCCAGATGTAAAGACTCTCGTCCCTGCGAGCCTACCACACAGATTTAATACTTGTCATTTTTAGGGCATACCTAACAACCTGTGTTTTCTTTCTCTCTCTCTTCCCCCCCAATCTGTCCCTCTGAGTTACATGTTGATCCTGGGATTGAGATGCTGGCCTCTTCTGCCCCTCGGACCTGCTTGATCCATCCTGGTGCCCTGTGTCTGGTCGGAGTTTTATCGCACTGCTCCTGTGAAGGACGGCCCCATGAGGACAGTTGAGGGTTATACCTGTTAAAACTGTTAATATTATAGTCATGCTGTCTGTTGTTGCCCAAATGAGGATGGGTTCCCTTTTGAGTCTGGTTCCTCTCGAGGTTTTTTCCTCATGTCGTCTGAGGGAGTTTTTCCTTGCCACCGTCGCCACAGGCTTGCTCATTGGGGATAGATTAGGGATAAAATTAGCTCATGTTTTAAGTCGTTCAAATTCTGTAAAGCTGCTTTGCGACAATGTTTATTGTTAAAAGCGCTATACAAATAAACTTGATTTGATTTGATTTGATTGGCGCCCATGGAAATGATCGTCAACACAATGTAACTGAAGCATGTTTCCCATTTAAATTGTACAGCATGTTTGAGTTGATTGGAGTGTGTAGGAACTTTCAAACTGTAATCCATGACTTCCTGATTAACTGGGGAACAAATATGAGGTGACACAGAGGACAAATTCCTTTTGTCATCCATCAACATGGGGAAGATAACGGAATGCACAAACTAAATGAAGGAGAAATGTGTTAACGTTCATAAGTCAGAGAATTGTTATTAAAAATAGCTCCTCAATGTCTGTTTCTACTGTTAGGGCAAAAATAAAAAAAAGTGGACACCAACTGGAACTGGTACAAACTTGCCTGGAAGAGGACCCGAGGTTATTTTGCCCCCATGTACAGTGAGGAGGAGGGGTAAGAGAGGCAAAAAAAAAAAAAAAATCCAGAGGATCACTATTGGTAAATTACAAGAAAAAGTAAAATCTTAGGGTTTCCAAGTCTCCAAAACCACCATCAGATCCACCTCTAGGCCAACACGTTATTTGGAAGGTTCACCAGAAAAAGAAAAAAAGCCTATTCTGTCAGTTAACATTTTAATGTAAAGCAGTTTTGACTGGAACCATGTTCTCTGGTCTGATGGAACAAAAACAGAGCTTTTTGTCAATAAACACTCAAGGTGGGTTTGGTGCAAAAAGAAGGATGGCTATAATGAAAAGAACCCGATCCCAACTGGTTAAAGTTCTGTGATGTTTTGGGACTGTTTTTCCTCCAAAGGCCTGGAAACCTTGTTAGGGTCCATGGCATCATGGACTCCATGAAACACCAGGACATTTTAAATCAGAACCTGGCTCCTCTGCCAGGAAACCAAAACTGGGTCATCATTGGATCTTCCAGCAAGACAATGATCCGAAGCATATGTCCAAATCTAAATCAAGACAAAAGTGCTTCACTGAGCACAGAATCAAGCTTCTGCCCTGGCCATCTCAGTCCCCTGACCTGAACCCCAGTGAAAACCTGTGGGCTGAGCTGAAGACGAGAGAGCACCAGAGAGGAAAGGGTCAAGGACCCTGGATGATCTGGAGAGATTGTGTAAAGAGGAATGGGCTTGGTCAGATGTCCTGCTCTGTATCTCCAATCTTATAAAATGCTAGAGGAGATACTCAGGGCTGTTTTACTGGCAAAGGGAGATTGTATAAAGTATTAAATCCAGGGATGCCAATAATAGTGACATATGCACTTTTGTTGAAAATATTTCTTGATGATGGATTTGTTTTACTCTGAATACATTTGTTTCAATTAAAGGTTGGATTTTTTTCTAATTTTTTTCAGTGTGAAATGAGGCGACTTCACCAAAAGGTGGATTTTTTCTAACCCTTTTGACTCATTTTTGCAAAGGGTGCCAATAATTGTGGAGGGCACTCTATTGTTTTTTTTCTTTTTTTGTGTTGCACGTTTAATGTGATATGAATGAAGTCAAAAGGATGAAGAAATGGTATACTAAACTTTAACCCTCTGGGGTCTGAGGGTATTTTCTGGCACTCTAATTTTGGCATGCTCGGATTTTGTTGTCAATTTCAACAAATCTAAGTAGTATTTTCAAAATCATATGACTTTTTTGTATTCAACACAAGTTCAGCTACAGAAGTATCTCTGTAGTATGATGATGTCATGATTGTACTTTTTAAAATAACAGATAAATGAAGATGTTGTAAAAAGCAGTTTTAGAACTGTATTGGAATGTGTGAAAAAAACATGACCTTACCCATTGTGTCGAACTGTTTTGGTCACTTGAGCTGATTCTGTTCAGTCTGAGGAATGGATCAAACACAAAAACCTGCTCCATTGATTTGGACAACTAACTGGGCATCAAAAAAATGTATGTCCGATTGTTTTGGGATAAAGGGTTTGCAGTGGGAGGGGTATTCAATGAGAAGGTAAAAAATTCCATTCCATTCAATGAGAAGAGGGCAAAACCCTCCCACTGCCATCTCTTAATCCCATCAGGTCATGTGATCAAAACGGTTTGTCACAATGGGTAAGATCATGTTTTTTCACACATTCCAACACAGTTCTAAAACTGCTTTTTACAACGGCTTCATTTATCTGGTATTCGACTTTATTTTGGTATTTGACTCTATTCAGTGTGTCTTGAAATTAACTCTTGTACTATTTTACTCAGTTCAGAGCCACAACCAACTCTGTTACTCTGTTACACAATTACTCTGCAATTTTGCTCCAACTCCACATTTTACTCTCTAAACTCAAAATAGAGCAAAATTAACTATTTTTGAGGAAAATACGTTTAACTCTGGCAAAATTGCTCAGTCATTTTTCCTGTGTATGCACTACAGTGCACGCATATCAAACGATCTGCTCATCAGAAATAGAAGAAATATTTACCCTTACTCAAGTTGATCTTCGGCTGGATCGAGTCAAAGTAAAAAAAAAATTAAAAAAGCACCGCTCATCATGAGTGTCGCAGTTCTCAAGATTGAATTGAACCGCTGTCCTGAATCATCCGAAGTGCACAAAATCAGCAACAAGTTTTACCTCCAAATAGCCTAAACTGTGGCTGACAGATTTTATCCTGTTTACGGTGGGCGTTTCCACGGTGAAAGAGAAACCAATCGAAACCGAAAGAGTGAAAGTGATTATCATGCTGTTACCATGTGAATAGTCTTTTATGAATGCACATGTGCGCACTCGGTGCTCCAACTCTGGTGTGATTGAATAAGGTGACAAGTTTTATGTTTCATGTAATTTAGGTAATTTAAAAACTATAATATTATTTGTCAGTGGGCACATAGGAAAGTGTAAAGTATAACATTTCTGTCAATATGTTTATCATGCTTGTATGATAAAAACTTGAAGATATTTATCTAAATACATGACCTACTCATTCTAAGCCTGCCGAGCTTCGCCGGTGAAGTTCTCGACCCCAGAGGGTTAACACCAGTGCCGGGGTGGCCCTATATTTAGCCAGGACCATCCCCGGCCCAAACCATCAGTGGTGGCCTGCTTGGAGCATGGGGAAAATAATTTTCACTAATTTTGGTCACTGATCTTATTCTTGCATTAATCATCAATTCATCTGCACTCTGCATTTTCACATGGCAGCCCAGACGCCGACAGCATCGCAGCAGATTAAATAGGCGCTACCAAATAAGGAAATTCTCCCCTCCCCTCTATTGCAGTTGGTTTGGTCCAAGACTCCTTCTCTGTATTGCGGGGAACTTAAACAACATTGGCGCGAAACAGCGCGCATCAGTGATGGAGGGCAGAAAGAGGCCAGGTGGAACCGAAAGGGCGAAGCTTAAAAAAAGGAAGGAGGTGGCAGCAAAATGTGCCAAATTGACAGATATGTTCTCATGACCAGCTGGTAGGTTACGAAAGATATGGAGTATGATAACCCTGTCTGTCGATTTTATCAGTCTATGCTAGGCCTATAATGTGTCGATAGTTTGCGATGTCAATTCAGCTTTTTGATGTCATGTGAAATCTCGCAATTTACACGGTATAGATGTGGTGTATGTCTTAATTCTAAGAAGAACCGGACATTGCTTTACATCCCAGTTATTAACAATTTTAGATGAACAGGTCCCAAATGTGCTGTTGCGTGTTATTTCCTCATCCAGCCTATTTCATCTCGCTGTCACACCGTGCATTTCCACAGGCGTGCGCACATTGTGGTTATGAACACATAGGCCTAGAAGTCATATTTGATGTTAAATAATTGTTGTTAAATATATAACTTAGAAGAGGTGTATGCGTATGCCAATATTCTAAGCAGAATCGAACACTTGCTTTAGCCTACATTTCATTTAACCATTTTTGAGTTGCCTAATGCGCCCTCACGCTTTATCTGCCGGTTGCTGAGTACGCCAGCATTGTTGATTTGCCATTATTTTCGAGGCGTATGCAGCATGTAATGCACAAGCATTGGTTCAAATGCACGCGAGAACCTATATTGTTAAAGTGAAGTGAAGTGAAGTGAAGTTTACCTGAATTTAAACCAAATAAAAAGCATTGTGAAAGAACAGTTATTTGTTTTATCTTTTTTAATGTACTCAAATTCCTCCTCCATTTCAAAGTGGCCTGAATGTGAATTAAACTCCTGGATTGAAAACAGGGCCCACTCCGGCCCTGGTTAACACCAACACCAACTGTATCCTACATGAATTGCTATGGATTATTTGTTGATTTTTTCTGTTATAATGTCATTATCACATAAATCCCATAGCATTATCGCTAGTACTTATCAGGTTATCCCATCTCTTAAACCTACATCTATTTTCTCAGAATTGGTCATGTGGGATAAAGTGTCAATCTAGCAACCGCCAGCACAAATAACATTGCCTTAGTTTCCAAGAGTGATCAAGAGAGAAATAGTGAGATTTTAAACAGATGCTTGCTGACACCTCGAACATGTGTCCAAGCCGTCTCCTACGCTGAGGTCGCAGTGCTAATGTGATGGGACAAGGAGGGAAAATTTGAAGCGGAGAAACATGGAAGCCATGACACAGCCAACACGTCTCCTCCAACAGCTCATTACCCGGCCCGGCTCGCCTGATCCAGCTGTGTCTCAGAGTCCATATGGGAACGTATCACGATCTCATTTTCACGCTGTTTTTCAAATGAGTGCTGCATGACCTCATACACACCTGGCATATCTCTCTGACTCCTTCTCTCGCTCTCCAAACCCTCCCCTCCTCACTTTCTTTGAGTCTCAATGAGGTGTTTACCTCAGATCCTCAGATATAGTGAGTCAAGGGAAGATATTTGTGACCTTAAAGTCTATTTTTTTTTTTTAATTCACACATGCCACCCTCTCACACGCTTGCGAAACTCTTTCACCCTCCTCGCAGTCACACATTGATTATCCTTCGGAGTGTTTTCACATTAAAGCGCAATCCAGTGAAATCAAAGCAACATGTGAACTTCTGTTATTAGCGTCAAAGCTATTAACACGCCACTCACTCAAATTCACATTCCTCATCCTTTCTGCATATCTCTGCCACACAAGGAGGGGAAAAAACAACAAGAAAATCTTTATCATTTCGTATTTTTTCCAACTTCTGTTGTCTTTTTGCAACCCCTATGAGGCATGCACAATCAGTTGAAAAAATATTTCTCCAGCTCAGAAATATCCGGAGGGAATTAAGGCTGGCGTAAGTACACCCACAGGAGCAAAGGGGCAAAGTTCAATGACGTACCAGCTCCCTGAGATTTACAAAAAGACCTCCCTGAAATGCTTCAGCAATTTGTACCTGTATAGTTTTCAAAATTTTATTTTATTTTTTTCCCAAAAAAGACCAATTGTACAAGCTTAGCCTGGAAAAACATTTTCGTATGTCCTGCAAAAACAAAAACTCCCCCACACAATGGTTTCAGTGAGGATCTTTCCGGAAGCAGTCGCCCCCACATGCCGGAGTTGAAGGCGCAGAAAGCGTGCACTAGATGTCTATTTTCGTTGGACGTCCTGTACATCGAGCTTCTGCTTATGCATGGAACAGGAGTGGAAACCTACTTCGGAGATAATCCCCCCCCCCAAGTCTCTTTGCTAACAAATCAAACAAACTAGGGGTAAAACAGAAAGACCTTTAAGAGTCACATGATCTGGGATTTGGGACGGTTTCCAACATGGGAATTGTCAAAAAAAAAAGCTATATTTTGAAGCCTGGAGATAATATCCTGCAAATGAGGCAAATGAGTTTCAGTTGAAAAGGAAGTGAGCGATAGGAGGGAATTATCACAAGGAAGGAAATGTTTAAGCTCTGAAAGATGACAGCGATTCTCTGGCTATGCAGCACACAAAGCAATTAACTCGTTCTCAAAGCCAGGCCCATCGTTAAGAGCGCAGTGCTGCTTATCATCCATCGTCACTATCAGATGTCATGCAAAAAGCACATTATTGTCTGCTGATATGAAGTGCTTCTCTTTATACCACAGCGCTGTTGAAGGATCCAATCTGATTGGTTAGAAGGTGTTGATTCATTTTTCCATAACAGCAGCAAATTAATTCAGCTTTATATATGTGAATTTAGGGGCAGCACGGTGGTGTAGTGGTTGGCAATGTTGCCTCGCAGCAAGAAGGTCCTGGGTTCGAGCCCAGTGGCCAGCGAGGGCCTTTCTGTGTGGAGTTTGCATGCCCGCCTGGGTTTCCTCTGGGTGCTCCTGTTTCCCACAAAAACATGCAGGTTAGGTTAATTGGTGGCTCTAAATTGACCATGATTTTGAATGGTTGTCTGTGTCTATGTGTTAGCCCTGCGATGACCTGGCGACTTGTCCAGGGTGTACCCCGCCTTTCGCCCATAGTCAGCTGGGATAGGCTCCAGGTTGCCTGCGAACCTGTAGAACAGGATAAAGCGGCTAGAGATAATGGATGGATGGATGGATGGATGGATGGATATGTGCATTTATTCGAATATTTTCGCTATTATAATCGTTATCGTTTCTATAGATGACTTGCAAACACGTGATCAAAATGTGCTACTTCATGAGCATCCGCCATGATGGTGGATATACAAAGCAACTAGGATGGCAGCCGCTGAAAGCGTGTCTGTAAACAATGCTGAATTTTCTCAGTATTACCACCATTTAAATGCTCGAGTGAAGATTCAATACAAAGAGAACATAGACGTGTGGTTTTGACCCATATTATTTTAAAAAATCAGACTTTTCTGAAGACAAGCTGCTTCTGCTGACCATAGAGTACCTAGATATCACATTCTACAGTATCTGGTTCAGCTGCTGAAGAATCAAGTTTGACCTTGGACGAAACATAGCCCATTTTCTGAGTGGGTGCCCAGTCTGGATTGTTTCTATCATATAATTTTGCTGGTGCTCCTAGAAGTGAAATGTTAATGGGTCTGTCTCAGAAACTGGGTACTGTGGGGGGACCCCACCAAATATACTCACAGTCAATAAACTATACGGTTTTGAATGGTGATGTTGATTTTAATTTGAAATAAAATGATGAAAGAAATAATATAGATAAAACTAAATCTTTGATGTGAATACTCCTATTCAGAATTTGGCAAAAATTCTGCAAATTTGTGGAAAAATGGCGGCTTGATCTGGGACATGATAAACGGTCGACTACATCGCATTCCCTTAAAAAGGTTGTAGTCCACTGAAAAGTCTACAGTTATCACTGATTGTATTTTAAGTTGTAACTTTATACACCTAAGGATTGGTGCGCTCACAGAATAATCATAACCGTAATAAAACATCATGCAAAATATTTGATCACCGTTGTAACGCCATTTTCCGCAAACCCAAAACCAATACGATCGTGTGTTTTGATCTAAACAGAAAGCCTCAGGGTCAAGGTCACTACCTCACCAAAAGTAGTAACTTAAAATCACTATGCCGTATAAACATTTAGTTATAAATCTGTGATTTTGTTTTTTGAAACGAAAGCTGAAAGTTAGGTATAGAATATGTTTCTTACAGAATATGTTACGGGGGCGGCACGGTGGTGTAGTGGTTAGCGCTGTCGCCTCACAGCAAGAAGGTCCGGGTTCGAGCCCCGTGGCCGGTGAGGGCCTTTCTGTGTGGAGTTTGCATGTTCTCCCCGTGTCCGCGTGGGTTTCCTCCGGGTGCTCCGGTTTCCCCCACAGTCCAAAGACATGCAGGTTAGGTTAACTGGTGACTCTAAATTGAGCGTAGGTGTGAATGTGAGTGTGAATGGTTGTCTGTGTCTATGTGTCAGCCCTGTGATGACCTGGCGACTTGTCCAGGGTGTACCCCGCCTTTCGCCCGTAGTCAGCTGGGATAGGCTCCAGCTTGCCTGCGACCCTGTAGACCAGGATAAAGCGGCTAGAGATAATGAGATGAGATGAGATGAGAATATGTTACGATGGTAGCTGGTCTTGTACGAACTTCTGAGCTATAAAATGAGTTGTGGTCTATTTTTTACCGTAGCGTGTTATTTGTGTGCGGGGAAGGACACACATTAACAATTTGCATGTGTAGAATGGAATTTTCCACTCCAGCAGTTAGAAGTTGATCGCGCTTCCATTTGTGGTCTTTCTGTTACGCGGGTGATCTGTTCGGACGTTATCGCTGAAAAGGTGAGTTTTGACAGTTTTATTTTGTTTTAGTCTTGCAGTATAAGGCAATAGAATGTTTCTTTTTCATCTTACTTTCATATTTTGTAGTGTTTGCGTATTTTTGGCCAATATTTTGCAACCATGGTCAATTTAGCTCAAACTTTTGATAGAATCTACGGCCAGTCATTTTGCCCCGCCCCCGCCTCACGCTCCATCCGGTGCGGTAGTGATGTCCCATTGCTCGCACGCCGCAGCAGAGACCCGCGCGACCTTCAGCCGGTACAGTCGCTGTTCTTTTACCACCGCCGTTATTCTCATCTTTCCGGTGTGTTCTTGATTTTTCCATTGTGTCCTATTTCGCCATATCAAACACCCAAAATGTATCATATTATTCATATTTAAGTGAATAATCAATTCAGTCATCATAACTTGGCATTTTTAACCCGAGCAATCAAAAAGAGGAAATTTATTCAATATTTTCACTCATCTGTGAAGGAAGGGCTTTAATTCTTCATGATGGAGTTATTTTATATGGAAATCAATTTTACAAAAGCATTTGAATTGGACTCAAAACAATTTTCCACAGTGGAGGCCAGATAAAGCAAGATACTATCTTTATTCTTATTAAACATGACAAAAGAAACATTGAGTGTTAGGTAAATGCAAAAAAAAAAGTAAAATTAGAAAATGTATTTTTTGACCATAATGTCCCAAATGAGAAAGCAGTTTCTGAGACGGACCCTAATAAACGTGTTAAAACTATAACAACGACCGAGTGAACCACAACAAGAGAACACTCACTTTATAGCAAAATTCTAACAACACGTAATAAAATTCTTCCATGATATTATCAAGAAAGCTTTTGAATCTCACCTGAGATAAAATGATCACTGCAAACACTAGCTGTTTTGGTTTTAGCCTCTGTTAGATCAGCCCTGCCGATGTTGTTCAGCCGTGTTCGTCTCCTCTCCGTACTAAGCCTCAGAGTTTCCTTGCCCTCTTTCCGAATCACAGATGGAATTCTAAAAAATTGGAACGGTTACGAGTACTGTTGTGACCACAACCATATATAGCACAAAGATATGGCATAGCTAAAAGAACGCTTAAAGCAGTGATTATGTTTTGTATGGAATGTTGCTTGCCACCCCCCGCATTTGTATATCCACCAACATGGCCGACGTCCGGGTTTCTATTTTGCTTTGACGTCACTTGCAAGTCAAGGATAGCAACAACTTACACAAGAACCTGTACATTAGATGCTCCATGGAAGGAGTCTCCAGTGTCAGCATTTTCTGTATATACACCCACCCATACCCCATCCACCTGCTGTTTGATGCAGTTCTCTAATCAGCAGCTGTCATAAGAACATCATAAGGTTATGAATGCCTGTGTAGCTTTATGTCAGTAGTCATGAAGGGCTAATGTAGGTGTCATTTAGTTTTACGAAAGCAATCGTTATGGTGCCACACCCATTAGAATAGACCCCTTCGCAGTAAACGTCATTCATACGTAAGAGGAAATTGCGCGCGCTGCCTGGACTCAAAAAAGACTCAGCGATGCCTAGTTGTTGTGTTGTCGGGTGTCAGAATCGTAGCAGTGATGGGGTTAAAATGTACAGAATTCCAGCAGGATCTCATCCATTCCAAAAAAAAATTGCCGACGTCTATGGCTACAAGCCATCAAACGTGTAGACTGGGATGAAAGCACCATCAAAAATGCATGGGTTTGCAGCGCCCACTTCATCACAGGTAAGATCAGGCTATTTATTAAATCTTTCTTTTTTATTCTTTCTAGTCTTCGTTTATTGATGTAGCAAAATACTTTGGTAACGTTTGTCTGATTAGCTGGGTCATAGTTACACAATGTAATGAATATTGTTAGCATGTTAACTTAGCTTTGCATGCAATTTTGTTTGTAGGAGAGGTCTCGCTTGACTCAAGCAGTCCAGATTTTGTGCCATCATTATTTGTGTATGCCGAAAATCACAGTTTTAAAGCAAGGATGGAAAGGTAAAATTGTGTGCCCTCACTCTAAATGCCAACTTACGTTGACTGCTCTAACCTAGCTCCCGCCCCGTTCAGTTTCATTTCTGCTCTCTGCCTCTCGCTTTTTACGCAGCTCTGATTTCTCTTAGCTGCACTCTTTACACTATCATTCCTTTCATGCCATCACCTCCTGCAAATTGCTTTTTAGTGTTGGTATTTGCTGTTGTAGCTAAAGCCACATTGCCATCACATCACTGGCATAATTTGATTAAAACAAAATGAATATGAATGTCCCATTGTTAATCAAGCTGTACATGCCCGCACATAACATAATCATATGCATCTAAAGACTTGTAGGCACGAAGTTTTTCGTGGGTGTACACTGAAGTCTTGTCAATAAGGTACGAGTATATATCTGGCCGTTGTATACCAGGGAACTTACTAACATTGTCCGTCCACTCTTTAATTAAATACGGATCCGGTAGGCGATGTCCACTTGTTAGAGTTAACTTATTTATGTAGCATTCTCGATCTTGTAATGACAATTGTTTGGCATAATCTGACAGCTCATAATGCCGGTCTATGGGCAGCGCCATTGTTTCTGAGTCCAGGCTGCGCGCGCATCCTGGCAACGGTCGGTTTGTTTACAAACATGCGAAGGGGTCTATAAGCCTTTATTAATGATTATGGTGCTTTATAGTTATGAAAACAGTCCTTATGACAGCTAATGTCCAGTAGAATAATCTTTTATTAATGTTTATGTAGCTCTATGTCAGTAGTTATGCATTACTCATGTAGTTGTCCTTTAGCTCGATGAAAATAGTCCTTATGACAGCTAACAAGGTTTACAGATTAGAGTAAACCTTTATGAACGCTTATGTAGCTTTATGTCAGTAGTAATGAAGGGTTAACTTCCTTAAATGTCATGTATCCCTATGAAAGCAGTCCTTACGTCAGCTGATGCCTGTTATATGTTTTTAAGAATGCCATGCCTATGTAGACTTATGTCAGTAGTCATGAAGGGTTAATGTAGGTGTTATTTACTCATATGAAAGCAGTCGTTATGATGCCACACTGATTAGAATAAGCCTTTCTTAATAATTTTGGTGCTTTAGAGCTATGAAAACAGTTCTTATGACAGCTAATGTCCATTAAAATAATCCTTTATTAATGTTTATGTAGCTCCATGTCAGTAGTTATGCTTTACAAATGTAGTTGTCCTTTTGATCTACAACCCCGATTCCAAAAAAGTTGGGACAAAGTACAAATTGTAAATAAAAACGGAATGCAATAATTTACAAATCTCAAAAACTGATATTGTATTCACAATAGAACATAGACAACATATCAAATGTTGAAAGTGAGACATTTTGAAATTTCATGCCAAATATTGGCTCATTTGAAATTTCATGACAGCAACACATCTCAAAAAAGTTGGGACAGGGGCAATAAGAGGCTGGAAAAGTTAAAGGCACAAAAAAGGAACAGCTGGAGGACCAAATTGCAACTCATTAGGTCAATTGGCAATAGGTCATTAACATGACTGGGTATAAAAAGAGCATCTTGGAGTGGCAGCGGCTCTCAGAAGTAAAGATGGGAAGAGGATCACCAATTCCCCTAATTCTGCGCCGACAAATAGTGGAGCAATATCAGAAAGGAGTTCGACAGTGTAAAATTGCAAATAGTTTGAACATATCATCATCTACAGTGCATAATATCATCAAAAGATTCAGAGAATCTGGAAGAATCTCTGTGTGTAAGGGTCAAGGCTGGAAAACCATACTGGGTGCCCGTGATCTTCGGGCCCTTAGACGGCACTGCATCACATACAGGCATGCTTCTGTATTGGAAATCACAAAATGGGCTCAGGAATATTTCCAGAGAACATTATCTTTGAACACAATTCACCGTGCCATCCACCGTTGCCAGCTAAAACTCTATAGTTCAAAGAAGAAGCCGTATCTAAACATGATCCAGAAGCGCAGACATCTTCTCTGGGCCAAGGCTCATTTAAAATGGACTGTGGCAAAGTGGAAAACTGTTCTGTGGTCAGACGGAACAAAATTTGAAGTTCTTTATGGAAATCAGGGACGCCGTGTCATTCGGACTAAAGAGGAGAAGGACGACCCAAGTTGTTATCAGCGCTCAGTTCAGAAGCCTGCATCTCTGATGGTATGGGGTTGCATTAGTGCGTGTGGCATGGGCAGCTTACACATCTGGAAAGACACCATCAATGCTGAAAGGTATATCCAGGTTCTAGAGCAACATAATTATGCTCCCATCCAGACGACGTCTCTTTCAGGGAAGACCCTGCATTTCCCAACATGACAATGCCAAACCACATACTGCATCAGTTACAGCATCACGGCTGCGTAGAAGAAGGGTCCGGGTACTGAACTGGCCAGCCTGCAGTCCAGATCGTTCACCCAGAGAAAACATTTGGCGAATCATAAAACGGAAGATACGACAAAAAAGACCTAAGACAGTTGAGCAACTAGAATCCTACATTAGACAAGAATGGGTTAACATTCCTATCCCTAAACTTGAGCAACTTGTCTCCTCAGTCCCCAGACGTTTACAGGCTGTTGTAAAGAGAAAAGGGGATGTCTCACAGTGGCAAACATGGCTTTGTCCCAACTTTTTTGAGATGTGTTGTTGTCATGAAATTTAAAATCACCTAATTTTTCTCTTTAAATGATACATTTTCTCAGTTTAAACATTTGATATGTCATCTATGTTCTATTCTGAATAAAATACGGAATTTTGAAACTTCCCCATCATTGCATTCCGTTTTTATTTACAATTTGTACTTTGTCCCAACTTTTCTGGAATCGGGGTTGTATAAAACCAGTCCTTATGTCACCTGATGCTTGTTACAATAAGATTAAGAATGCCTATGTAGGTTAATATCAATAGTCATGATGGGTTAATGTAGCTGTCATTTAGTGCTACGAAAGCCTCCTTATTATTAAGCATTATGAATACCTGTGAAGCTTTATGTCAGTAGTCATGAAGGGCTAATGTAGGTGTCATTTAGTCATATGAAAGCCTTATGATGTCACACCCATTCGCAGAAGCCTTTATTAATGATTATGGTGCTTTAGAGCTATGAAAACAGTCCTTATGACAGCTAATGTCCATTAGAATAATCTTTTATGAATGTTTGTGTAGCTCTATATCAGTCATCATGAGAGGTAATGTAGATGTCAGTAATCCTTATCAACACTACAGAGTTGCTAATTTAATCACAGAGCCGTCCAGTGCAGTGGCAGGGCAAAGACAGCTGGATATATGACAAGCACACACACACACACACACACACACACACACACACACACACACAGCAAACTCTCCACCACACATAATGGTCATGACCTACTGTACTTATTTTAATAACGTGTGTTATTAAACGTTTGTGCACCGAGAAAGCCGTCAAGCGCAGGAACAAACGTCTGCACACAAAGGTCAGAGTGTGTGTGTGTGTGTGTCTGTGCCCGTGTGTTCGCTAAAGGAAAAGTGGGCACATTGTGGCTTGGCTCGATGCTCAGTTTATAAAATTAATTCAGGTCGACCCAAGACCTCAGCCAAAACCTAGCCTCGACTTTCCAAACACTTCACGTTTGATTGAAGCGAACATCCTGGCCCTCGTCATCCTCCCACCCTGACACCAACGTCCACAGGAATTCTCTCCATGCCACAAAGGGTGGGAAACTGGAGTCAGACGTACCGTAACACCAAGCTACTGACTATTTCAGCAACACGCTGGCCTTTAGCCTTTAGCATTCATGTTCAGGTTACTATTTGCTCCATGTAGGCTTGGGACGATTGATGATAGACAGATTCAGGAATCGGAGACAGATTCCAATTATCACGATGGCTATCAAGTTGGACGATTTAACTCTCTGTTGGAAAATTTTATGTCTGCAGCTTTAAGACCAACCAAAGGGAATTGTGTTGTATCTCATAACACAGTTTATGTTTCCTTTTCACGTATTTTCTATCCGATATGAAACTTAATACCAAAGTAACAAAACATCTCGATGACGTATCATACGACGCTTCCCTTGTGAGTACAAGAGTTCAACAAGTATCTCCGTTGCTATTCAACACAGAGCACATGCACGGAAATTTTATATCATTTTACTACTAATAACTCTTATTATTATTATAGAGACATGAGTGTTTTACTGGGAAATACACCACTCGTGTTTTTCATCTGAGTTCCATCCGGGACATGGAGAGCCAAAACCGGGACATAAATCTCTATATGTCACTCGTAAGGAAATCGATGAGTGAGTTGTTTTGATAAATTTGGGGACTTTTTGTTTGTGAATGTGTCGACTGGATATATTAAAAAGAAAATCATATGTTGGCTTGAAGATGTGAAGTTTCTCTTCTTGTGGTGAAAAACTCACATTTTTCATACAAAATACATTACGGATCTTAGTGACATATTTAAATTATATTGACTGGCTTTTTTCATGGTATATCAGATATATTCCATTCAGCTAGCATGATACTGAACAGGTCGAAGACAAGTAGCTGAATGGAATCTGATATACCATAAAAAAAAGCCAGCCAATATGATTATTATTATTATTATTATTATTATTATTATTATTATTATTATTATTATTATTATTATACATACACTCTGTCTTCATATCAGCATACTCGAAGGCCAACGCTAGCTTACCCGCGGCTCGGTGCTGTTAGCGCAGCAGTGAAGTCACCTTCCTGCAGGTGTAGCGCTCATCAGTCGTGTTAGCAAAGGCCAATGCTAATGCAGTCAAGCCAGTGCTACCGAGAGCTCCTAGCACAGGCTAATGACTGAGAAACTAAGATTTCTGTCTCCAGACTCTTCTTCCATGCTGTACGCTCAATACAATATTTTTCACTCAGACTTAAGTATACATTTCCCTGTGTAATTTACTGAGTTACTTTTAAAATCAACATCGACAGCTATACACAACAGAGTGACCTGGCAGCCAAAATTATTTCAAAATCTTCCGTATTTAATGAAGCAAACCTGTCAGCCATGTTTGTTTACAAATTGTCCCAGTCGCTCACTCGCTATCATGGAAGTTTTACATCTCTGGCGTGTGACGTCATGTTGTCTTGACATGCAATATCGTAAACCATATTCAACGCTCATTCTCCATTGAGTAGAGTGACGTAATACATGTAGGATAAGTGATATGCTAACAATATTGCATGCTATCAAACCAAATGAATGAAACCCACTAGAAGGGAATAGAACACATGTTTTTATGCTATCGAAAAAGTGTCATGTACGGTATGTATAATCAAAAAGTCACAGTTCTTCTCATGCCAGAATTTGGTCTTCTCAGGCAGTCTCCTGTCCCACTATTAACCAGCTCTTTGAGGCGTATGGGTGTGGCGTTGATCTCTGTTTCGATAGCCCTCGGCCTCTCACCTATCCAGCTAGGGTTACAGTGGGGGGCGGGTCCTCTGGTAACCGCGAGAGTTTGACTTCCCTACTTGCATCTGTATTGCAGCATGCCTTGCCAGATGGTAGTAGGTACCATTTTTATGATGGTCTTTGGTATGACCTGACCGTGAGTAGAACTCATGATCTCCTGGTTGAGAAGTGGACACGCTAACCACTTGGCCAACTCACGGTGCTGTATGGATAATAATTCCTGATAT
This sequence comes from Neoarius graeffei, assembly GCF_027579695.1. Lineage (NCBI taxonomy): Eukaryota > Metazoa > Chordata > Actinopteri > Siluriformes > Ariidae > Neoarius > Neoarius graeffei. The sequence goes on from NC_083574.1 coordinate 6,485,534, forward strand.
TTTACTCCGATGACGTCACCCCCAGTGTTTTCCCATTGACTTGTCAAAATGGTGAACCGGTTCAAAATTAAAATTCTTTTCATTAACTTTTTTTTTAATGAATGTGTCCATATAATATAAAGAACATTTATTCAGTGGTGTGAAGATATGAAGTTTATCTTCTCGTATTGAAAATATTTCACTTGTTCACTCATTCACTTGTGATATATATTATGTATATACCGTATTTTCACCACTTGAAGATAAACTTCATATCTTCCTGTGATCCTCGATACATTTATTTACAGTCCTATCTTTTTTTAGTTTGGCAAGCAATCCTGACTTGTTCAATCCAAAAACACGAAGCTAATGCTGAGTTAATAATTAGCAGCTACGGTTAACTTGTAACCAGCTTCCTGTATTTTCGTCCACTGTAATGATATAACGTATATAGATGACTTGCAACCACGTGATCAAAGTGTGCTACGTCATGAGCGTCCGCCATGATGGTGGATATACAAAGCAACTTGGATGGCAGCTACTGAAAGTATGTCTGTAAACAATGCTGAATTCTCTCAGTATTAGCATGATTTGAACAATCGAGCGAGGATTTGATACAAAGAGAAGATAGATATGTGTCATTTTGACCCATATTATTGAAAAAAGTCAGACTTTTCTGAAGATAAGATGCTTCTACCGACCATCGAGTACCCAGATATCACGTTCTATCTGGTTTGGCTGCTGAAGAATCGAGTCCAACCTTGGACGAAACACATCCCATTTTCTGAGTGGGTGCCCAGTCTGGATTGTTTCTATCATACAAATTTGCTGGCGCTCCTAGAAACCAAATGGTAATACACGTGTTAAAATTATAACAACAACCGAGTGAACCACGACAAGAGAACGCTCATTTTATAGCAAAATTCTAGCAACACGAAATAAAATTCTTCCATTATATTATTGCGAAAGCTTTTGAATCTCACCTGAGATAAAATGATTACCACAAACACTAGCTGTTTTGGTTTTAGCCCCTGTTAGATCTTGTTCAGCCATGCTCGTCCCCTCTCCGTACTAAGCCTCAGAGTTTCCTTGCCCTCTTTTCAAATCACGGACAGAATTCTAAAAAAAATTGGAATGTGCCACGGTCATGAGTACTGTTGTGACCACAACCATATACAGCACAAAGATATGGCAGAGCTAAAAGAATGCTTAAAGCAGTGGAAAAACAAAGACAGCCGCGCATGTGTGACTATGTTTTGTATGGAATGCTGCTTCCCTCCCCGCATGTGTATATCCACCAACATGGCCGACATCCGGGTTTCTATTTTGCTTTGACGTCACTGTGCAAGCCAAGGATACGGCATGTTTATATATGGCAGGCCACGCCCCCTTTCCTTCCTTCCTGGAGATCACGATGGCCTTCACTTTCTCCAAAGATGTAGATGATTCTATGAAGGTATGATCAGATAGTGGCTTATTTCACATGATCTCACAAACCTAGCTCTTTTCATTTACAGCACTGTTTTTTTTTTTTTTTTTACATTTTGTCTTTGGGGACTGTCGTGAACTGGTGTTCAGTCCTGACTGTATATCCAGTTTGTATCCAATCAGGATAAGTTGCTGAAGATGAATGTACTGTAGGTGGAGTTGGTTCAGTTATAAATGCTGATTCATAGATGGTTAACGAAACTCACATGCAGCACCAATAACGTGTATATACAGTATACGCTTTTACTACCGCTGTCTTGTCCAAAATATGATGGGTGCAAACTTTTTAACTTTTTAACTTTAGTCTCTGGAACAGAACGAGCTTTTCAGCACCGTATTTTCCTCACCATGTCGCTGGACTCTGCCCTTTAGGAAAGTGACGCAACATTCCAGCCTTATTGACAAGTTTTTGTTGCTAATGGGCTGTGGAGCGTGGCATGCCTGGGTGGCAAGGTGAACATGTGGGCAGCAGGCGTGTGGCTGAGGCTCATCCCTCCATAAACATACATGTAGACTGGGAACCTATGAGCCATTCACATGGGCCCCACTGTGCCGAATTCTCTTTCTCAATGCTGCAGTAAAGACCCTTTTGAATTGCATCCATGTGCAGGACAGTTTGTATGACGTTTTAGGGGCAGACTTTGATAAATAAAATTTTTTTAAAAATAGACAAAAATATTTCAAGAATAAATTCTTTATACTAAAACAAAATGGTAAATATCAGAGCAATGTTCATATTTAAAATGAGGGATGTTAAGGATTTGTTGACGTTATGCTTTATTATTGCTTTTACAGATAAAAAAAATCTGCTTAATCTTCTCATATCAGCACCATCAGCACCAGATTATTCTTTGTATAAGAGACTAAGTTCATGTTTTTTCAAATTATTATTGGAGAAAGAGCAGGAGTCACTTTCAAGGATATCAATGATTGATTCCATGTCTAGTGGGACAGATATGACTCCAGCAAATTCAGTAATACACAGTGTGTTATTTGGACTCACCATATGGTTTATCCTACCGTATGTGTCCATAAACCATAATGCATTGGGGGCCTGACGCCAAGTCCCCTGGAGTTCTACTCCTTCAGGATCACTGATTTTGATTAGCATTTTCAATGTCTTCTGTGAACCCACACACACTCACTGAACAGCTTGCAGATGTAGTAATAATCCTCTGGAAGATGAGCACTGGCTGTGAGTTCTCCTTCAATAAAGGACGCAATAACTAAACATCCTGACACTGATCGAAATGAGTTAATAACTCATTATGACTCACTAACTTCTTTGGCTCTGTTCTTAATTTGACTGACTAAGCCATAAACTAAAAATTATCATTACATTGTAATAACGAGTTAATAAGCTGTAATAACGAGTTTATAAACTGTAATTAGAAGTTTATAAGCTGTAATAAGCATTCATAAATTGCAGTAATGAGTTACAAGTTGTAATGTGTTAGTAAGAAGTAATAAGTTAGTGAGCTGTAATAAGTTCATAAATTATAATCAATTAGTAAGCTGTAATTAAGAGTAAGCTGTAATAATGTTAGTAAGTTGTAATAACAGTTAATAATCTGTAAGAATAAGTTAGTAAACTGTAAGAAAGCGTGAGTAAGCTGTAATAATGCGATCATAAATTATAATAGCACATTATTAAGCTATAAATGAGTTAGTAATCTGTAATAAGTTAATAAGCTGTAATAATGAGTTGCAAGCTGTAATAAAGTGAGTAAACAGTAAGTGTTAGTAAGCTGTAATAACAGTTAATAAGCTATAATAAAGCATGAGTAAGCTGTAATAACATGATCATAAATTATAATAAGTTGTAAATGCGTTAGTAAGCTGTAATAACAAGTTAATAAGCTGTAATAAAGGATGAGTAAGCTGTAATAATGAGTTAGTAAGCTGTAATGTGCTCATAAATTGTAATAACACATTAGTAAGCTGTAATAATGTATTAGTAATTTGCAATGAGTTAATAAGCTGTAATAATGCAATCATAAATTGTAATTACTTAGTAAGTTGTAATAATGAGTTAATAAGCTGTAATAATGAGTTAGTACATCATAATACAATAAATCTTGAAATAAGTTACCAAGTCAAAGTAAAAAACAAAATAAATAGTATGTAAAAAATAATGAGATACAGAGTTAAAATAATGACCAAGAATTTTTTTTTCTATATCTTGCAGTTCAGGACTTCCACAAAAATCACTGTTTTGGAAAAAAAAGAAAAAGAAAAAAGGAAACCCTGCTCACCTGTAATATCTTGTTTAAAGAGGAAAAAGAAAAGTAAAGAAAACGAAAGGCTTTAAAACTGGGTTAAAGAGCAAAATATCACAAAGTTATAAAGGAAGTGAGTGAACCTGGCAAACCAACGACAAAAAGAACAACAGAAAACTAAGAAAAGAATTCCTACCAAAAATAAGATGAGGGGGAAAAAACAAAAACAAAACATAATTCCCTGCAGAGAATGGCATCCATTCCCTCCTGGCTTCCTCACCACAGTTTGGTCACACACTTTACTTGTCTCACAATGTGAAAGCTATTTACAAGCATTTTCGTGGCTGTGGAATCACAACTGCAGCCAGAAACTGCACAAATAGCACTAATGAGTCTATTGGCAGCAACTGCACAGAATACACAATCTGTCTGCATGTGAGAGAGAGAAAGAAATCTGTTGCTGCCTCTTGTCATGGATTTTATACCCTGTCAGGAGACGGATGGGTGCTTTAAAAAAATGAGGCTAAGTGAACATGGCAGAAAAAAAAAACTCTATGCACTAATTGTCATGTTATTATTTCCATAACAAGGGACTTGTACCGTACAATCAACACTCTGTATGATATAAACCGAATAATACATTTAAATGGATTGAAAAAGAAACATTTCCAGTCATCAATACAGTGACATTTTCGATAAGGTGATGTCTGTTTAACATTCATGGAAGGAGTCTCCAGGATCAGGACTTTGTGTGTTTCACCACTGTTTCATGAGTACAAACTGATAGAGGTTCATACTGTAGACATCAAAACTATGAAATAACATCTGGAACAGATATAGAATTATGTAGTAAACAAATAACTGTCAAAAAACCCAATATGTTATGGAAGCAATTTTGTGCCAAAATGTTCATACAATACTTTTGAAATATCAAACGAAAACGACAAATCAAAATACAAAAAAAGAACAAAAAGTCAATTTTTTTAGACTGGCAAACAAATTATTCGTGTAATCGTGCAAAATATCAGTCTATTACTCTTCAGAAACCTTTTATTTTTGTTCCGCATCTTTCTCTGTTTTGTTTGACATAATTTATTTTGGTTGCGATTCCAGCTTTCTCGTTTGCGCTCCCTGACTTTTTGCTTGCAGTTTTGGCACAAACTTGATGTGTGGGCGGGCTGTCCAGGAATGCATTCCCATTGGCTAACTTGTGTTTGACTGACAGCTACGCTCAGCCATTCCCTACTCGGATTCTGGCGGACTGTTTGACGAGTGACCGATCCATTGACGGTAAACAAGGATCGAGTGGACTTCAGTGGCGACTATGATACTGAATTAATTCAACAAAGTGTAAATTCAATATCATAGTCGCCACTGAAGTCCACTCGATCCTTGTTTACCGTCAATGGATCGGTCACTCGTCAAACAGTCCGCCAGAATCCGAGTAGGAAATGGCCGCAACAGCCTCCGGGGAATGGCAGAGCGTAGCTGTCAGTCAAACACAAGTTACCCAATGGGAATGCATTCCTGGACAGCCCGCCCACATGTGAAGTTTGTGCTAAAACTGCAAGCAAAAAGTCAGGGAGCGCAAACGAGAGAGCTGGAATCGCAACCAAAATAAATTACGTCAAACAAAACTGAGAAAGACGCGGAACAAAAATAAAAGGTTTCTGAAGAGTAATAGACTGATATTTTGCACGATTACACGAATAATTTGTTTGCCAGTCTAAAAAAATTGACTTTTTGTTCTTTTTTTGTATTTTGATTTGTCGTTTTCATTTGATATTTCAAAAGTATTGTATGAACATTTTGGCACAAAATTGATTCCATAATATGTTTGCTATTTTATATTCTTCACCATATCCAACATTTCCCTTGATGACGCTTTACACACTATTGCTGTTATCTTAACCAGCTGCATGAAGTAGTCATCTGGAATGCTTTTCAATTAGCAGCTGTGCCTCATCAAAAGGTAATTAGTGGACAAGTTTCTTGCCTTCTTAATGAGTTTGAAATCATCAAACAGTAAATAGTAAATAATACAAAATACTAAATAAATAAATAAATAAATAAATAACCCTATCCCATCCACAACTGTAGTAATCCATACAGTATTACAGTATGTCAAGAACCGAACAACTAAGTAAAGAGAAACAACATCCATCGTTATTTTAAGACATAAAGAAGTATATTTTACTAGCAATGCCAGCAGTGCTTCATCATCATATTTTCCTGCATGGCACGAGATCGGCCTTGGGGTGTCATTGGGACTGTTGTTCCAATAGACACTTGAAGTTCATTTTGTCCATCATCGCTTTCCTTGCTTGTTGCTGGTCCACTCCCAGAAGGTCTTCAACTTTTCTCCAAAGTCTATTTGAAGTGCATCTGTCAAACAGAACTTGCTGTGCAGGAAGCGTCGATCCATGTACATACACTGTAAAAAAAGAATAGTTGAGAATACTTGAAATTTCAAGGCAACCATCTGCATTAAGAATTTTGTTTTGCCAACGATGTGCCCATGATAATCCAAACTATGATAACACTGTTATCTTTATTAAGAATTCTTAATTAAGTCAATTTTCAATTCCTCATTCTGCCAACATAGATTTCTCTTTTTGCTGAACAGTGGCATTCACAATAGTACAAAAAGGCAATTGAGGTTATCACAATTTATCATTAAACTATACATGCCTTTTTTCATTGTTCTACACAATTACAAAACTTCAATAATGTACAATAAACTTCACACTTTTTTTCACCTTTATTATTGGATAGGACAGTGTAGAGACAGGAAATGAGCGGGAGAGAGAGAGAGAGAGACGGGGAGGGATCGGGAAATGACCTCAGGCCGTAATTGAACCCGGGTGCCCGGATTTATGGTATGGCGCCTTATCCACCTGATCCATGACGCCCCCAACTTCACACTTTTTTCAAAACTTTATTTCAATAAGCCCTTTTGAACAAAATCAAGTATTTGTATAATTACAGCGCATGCCCCCTGAGTTCAATCTATTTTCCATCTTTTTAAGCATGAATAGGCTACATGGGGTTTCATTTCTTTAATCAAAACATGGCCCTTCAGTACTTGAACTTGGTTTCACAGGCCAAGCTACAGTGCAATAATAAGTGCACTTGTAATTGGGGCATCTTGTCATTCTAATCTAGCTGCTCTGAAACACAAGCTACATCCATGTCAAAACATTCATGTTTAAGGGGGGGGGGGGGGGGGGGGACATGGCCCTTCTAACTGTTAAGATGCAGATTGACTTAGAACATGACCCTGCACAGCCTAAATACACACAGCTCTTGCATTTGGGAGAGGAAACCCCATGTCTTGGTCATTAACCTTCATCCTACCAAGTGGGGTCCATCTGGACCCCGCACCTATATGTTTGTTTGCCATTTTAAAAATATGTGACATACTGCCACACCGTTTTATGAATTTGTCGGAATTTATGTCTTAATTAAAACGCTAAAGCACTGGAAGATCAGCTTTTTGCATTGTGAAGGTATAATTAATTTGTTACTGGGGTCCAACCGGACCCCAGAGTAAAGTTTATCTGTCTTTCATTTTATAATTGAATAGCACACTGAAAGTTAACTTCTTTTATTTCTTTTATGTTCCATAATGAAACTACCAAGGCATTCCTTCTTGGGGTCCGTGTGGACCCCACTGCTGCAATAAGCACAGGCTGCAAAACAAAAGCCCTAAATTATTTTACAATTACTTTTTTGTTTTAAATTCTGTAAGAAAAGACCTAAGTTGTAATCCAGAATGTTTTACAGCTGCATGAGCTGCAAAAATCATGTATATAATGCCAATTTTTTTTGTGGCGCTATAATTTGCTACATGTATGCTAGTTATTGCAATATTATTGCAATGTTATTGCATTTATAATACATCATTGATATTCAGCCATAGTGGATTTTGTTCTTCAATAAAGTTATGTCTGTTTGCTGCATTGAATTGGTTCTTACTGCATTGATTTCAAGGTATTCCCTCCTGGGGTCCATACGGACCCCGCCTGGTAGTTTGTGTATGTAAAATTGGCTGGTAGGATGAAGGTTAAGTGTGTTCTTTATGCCTTGGGCCCTTTAGTGTATTGCTGTTATTAATACAAGATGTTCTGAACAAAACTTATCTGATGATTTTGTCTTTATAAGCTTTAATTTTAAAGAAAAGTATTGGGGTCCAAACGGACCCCACATGGTAAGATTAAGGTGTAAAATAGCATGGTAGGATGAGGGTTAAGAGCATGCGCTGAATAAACACCTGTGGCAATTATGTATTTTCAATTCAGATTATTCACTATTGTATATTTACACATCATTGAGGTGCACCCTATCAGTTTGATGTGGATTTTTCTGTTCATTAATAATTATTCATATTTTCTTGTCCATTCAATTGTGAATATGGAATTACTTGAACAAAGCGTAATTCTATTTTTTTACAGTGTAGTAAATTGCAAATTTTTGATCGCCGTGCACCAAAATAGAAAGTACGTTCAGCTTCACAAGAGTTGTGTATTTTATAGAGAAAACATCTGAATTTTCAGAATATGCACTCAGATTTGCATGATACTGATTATTTTTGACACAGCAATCCTTTTTCTGAATGTTGACAGTGAAACTGCTGGATGCGGCCATGTTGGATTTTGAAAGCCGATGATGCGCCACCCCTGTGACGTTAGATTCTAGCTCACTTTCTATTGGTTGACACTGGCCAAAATCGATATCAGAGGTTGGGAACAATCATGACCCCTGGTAGGCCTTCAGTCAAACCAGAAGCTGGCCAGAGACAGCGGAAGTTCTAGTCACGGTCAATAGATGTGTATCCTTCTGTGGAAAACAATAAAAATATCATATTGCAGAGGATAGAGAACATAAGAGAAGGTTCAGGGATGTTAATCATATTGTTTTAAAGAAGTCAAATTTGATTAGAAACATGTAATCTATAGCGCTTTTGAGCACCACCCTCTGAAAAGTAATGTGTGGAACTGCACTGCCACCTTTTGCCTTGTTGTACCATCACATGCAATAAGGGGCATTTGTATGCCAATTAGTTGAGTTGTAGAGAAGAGAATACAGTCAGAGAGGACAGATTTAATACTTTAAAACTTTAAAAGGAGCTCTGGAGCAACTGATTCGAGAGCTGTTATTCGCTGATGATGCTGTCCTTGTTGCCCATTCTGAGAGAGCCCTGCAGCGTATAACATCCTGCTTTGCAGAGGCTGCAAAGCTCTTTGGACTGGAGGTCAGCCTAAAGAAGACAGAAGTCCTGTACCAGCCCTCACCTAAGGAAGTGTACCACTCACCTCACATCACTATTGGCCAGTCACAACTGAAAACAGTCCACCAGTTCAGCTACCTTGGGAGCACCATCACATCAGACGCCAAGCTCGACAAGGAAATTGACAGTAGACTGGCCAAAGCAAGCAGCACTTTTGGGAGATTCTATAAAAGAGTTTGGAACAACAGGAATTTGAAAAAAAAATTGCACAAAGATCAGAGTAGTGACCACACTCCTGTATGGTGCAGAGTCATGGGTCATCTACTGTCACTACCTATGACTCCTTGAATGCTTCCACCAGCGCTGCCTCTGCTCCATCCTAAACATCCACTGGAGTGACTTTGTCACCAGCATTGAAGTCCTCAAACAGGCAGAGGTAAGCAGCATTGAGGCCATTCTTCTAAAAATACAACTACAATGGGCAGGGCACATCTTAAGAATGGAGGACCACCGCCTATCCAAGATTGTGCTGTATGGAGAGCTGGCCTCTGGGCACTGTGACACAGGGGCCCCAAGGAAGAGGTATAAAGACTGCCTGAAGAAGTCTCTCAGTTCCTGTCAGATCTCAGACGGTGGTCTGTCCTGGCTGCTGGCCACTGACCACGATGACTGGAGACGCACCATTCATCAGGCCATCTCCTCCTTCGAAGCCAGCAGACGAGACAACCTTGCTGAGAAATGGAGGAAGCAGAAGGATAGAGAAGCCTCAACACCCAACATGGATCAATCCCTCATCTGTAGGCTCTACAGTCTAGTCTGGCTAATGCGACTTCAAAGCTCTGCGAGCATTTGGTCTGGCAAAGATATTAAGCCCAACCGTTTCCCAAAGGCGTGGTTGACCCGCCTCGCTGAAATGCCTCAGTTTGCTACTGGTCGAAGCCAGAAAAGGCTGTGACGAAGCTTAAACCAATCACATCACTCTTTCCTCTGATGTATGTGACGTGACGGAAACTGCTTGAGTAACAGGAAGAAGATAAATACCTCCAGGGCTGCTCTTTGCTCTGTTTTCAATGAGAACTTCCCGTTGAATGCTTTCAATACAGCATCTACCGCTGTGTCAAAGGCTTGCCACTGCTCCATGTTCGTAATGTTTCTAGTGAATGAAGCGCTTCCGGCATAGATTCCAGGGTTTCCCATACATAGACCATTGTGTGGCGCAGTGCCACACAATGGATTCCTAGCGCCACACAATCGGACTCGCGATTTTTGAAAAAAAAAAATCCGTTGCGCTAATTAAAAATAACGCAGCCTTCCCGATTCGCCTTCCGACCGCTTATTTTAAAAGGTAGCCTACGTCGTGCTCGTGATGAGCTTTATCATAGCCTTCTTGGCTTATAGGAAACGGACATCCCTGAGTCAGGCTATAAACCAATTTTGATGCATACAGTAGCAGCTTTACGTGAGGAACCAGCCTTATTGCATTATCCCGTTTATCCCGCTTCAGCAGTCACTTCCCTTACGATAGGGCACTGGAGTTTTTTTTTTCAGGAAGCCACGCAGAATTAAATGTTCTGATAGGGCATGCAGGCTTTGCACCAATTAGGGTAATGCTTTTTCATTATTGTTAGTTGCCTTGGTGTTACCTTAAGTGGTTTCTTACATCTAATTATGATATTTTATTATTATTTTGTTGTTACATTATACTATTTATTTCATTTTAGTATTGGTTGAGGTAAGTGTTGAGTTCAATTTAAAATAAAAACCTCCAGCTTGTTTTTTGCAATTTATTCCTTGAATGTCAACTAAAGAATGATTGAAAGATTGCCACCAAAAAGGCAAAAAACTAAAGGTAAAAATCAGAGATGCACCGATTGACCGGCTGCTGATCGGAATCGGCTGATTTTCATGTGATCGGCCATGACCGGCGACCGGCCGGGCAAAATTAAAATATGCCGATTTTCTGCCGATCAAAACTTGTGTATCACAGAGATGAAAGTGGAAATACTCGTAATTCGCAACTAAAAAGACTGCAGCTACACTGGCAGCGTGAACATGCTTTCTAGTGCGCTTGCATTGCGCTTGCGCAGAACAGTGTCAGTCCTGCGCGCCTAACGAGCTCCGGCGCGCGCACCGTTAACAACAACAACAACAAAAAATCACTATATTTGGATATCAAAATATAGTGAATTTTTTTTTGTGCCAGATATTGGATGTGAAAAGAAGAAAATGTTTGTGGTTGTGTGAATTTCCCATTACAGGAATTAATACGTTAGCCTATTACCAAACATCTAGTTAGATTTGTACAAAGAGAGAGAAAAAAATGTCTTTTTGTTTGTTTTACAACCTTGGTTGCATTGGAAATTACTCTACAAATACACATTTGACAAAGATGATAGAATGGCTATGGTATAAGTATGACTGGAAATTATTTTTGTATTTTGATACTGAATGAAGAAATGGGTTGTTCTATAAGGCATAAGTTTTCAAATCTAAATAGGCTTATGAAAGTGTGTTCCATAGCAGTTGGCAAATAATATATGAGGGGGAGGTTGTTTTTGTGCCAGATATTGGATGGGAAAAGAAAAAATGTTTGTGTGAATTTCCTATTTCAGGAATTATGTTAATACCAAACATGAAGAAAGATTTTACAAAGAACAATGTCTTTTTGTTTGTTTTCAACCTTTGAGGTGTTTTTATTACTGAATTATATACTGAATTTATTACTGAAAATCTGGCAGAATGTTCTATTAAAGAAAAGATAAAAAGAAAATAGTCTTTGTGTGTGCTGTGAAGTGGTTTGAAAAAATGAAATCGGAATTGGCCAAAATCGGTATCGGCAGGTCACACTCCATGGAAAATCGGAAATCAGAATCGGCCCAAAAAATTGCAATCGGTGCATCTCTAGTAAAAACTAAACTTTTACTTCAATTTTGGTGAGTAATTTTCATAAATTTAAAAGACAGGTTTTCCACCAACATCAAGCCCAGCAAACTAATGGTCTGCCCTGTAATGTAAAGTTGGTTTGAGGAATGAAACCAGGCAGGGTTCTGGGAAAAATTGTTTTAGCTGTCTTCTCTTAAAGAACTTAAAATAATTTAAATTGAACTGAATAATCTCAAATGCTTCTTGTAGCTTTAAAATAGCCCCAGCTGGTGACTCTGAAGAAAAATACTGTGTTTGAACACTGCCCGCTGTAAACACTTTGCATACACCCCAATGACCGACTCCACCGACCGCCACGACACCACTGCACATGATTCCCTCATCGGCACAGTGGAGCACCACAAATTGCTACCTGGTCTGTGGGAAACACTGGATTCTGTAAACAATCTATGGCTTCTGGTCGCAGTTCTACTACGTCACTGCCTTGAACACGCCTCTACCCAGGGTCGTTGGAGATGCTCAAAGTTGATTGGCTCCCGATTTTTCGGTAGCTTGGAAGAGCTGGAGATAGCTTGCCTTGCTAGACTAAGCTCGCAACCGGCCCCCATGTTGTGTCACACTTAGGATGGGCGGGCCCAGGCTATCTACAGTCAGACCTGTTTGTCCCGAATCAGTCTCTACAGCCACCAAAGGGCTTGCAGTCAACATGGAAACCCCCCTTCATAAATCTTCACCCTCAAAGAAAACCCAAGAAGAAGAAGAAGAAGAAGAGAAGAGAATACAGTCAGAGAGGACAGATTTAATACTTTAATACTTTAAAAGGAATCTATGTAGATTGTTATTATCCTGAATGATCTTTAGTTGGGTTTGAATGATTTGGTACAATGGCCAGCAAACTACCTACAATCAATGGTTCTGGTCATGCCATTGCTCAGTTGTTGAAATTGATTTGAGTAGTTTATGTCATCTCGCTATGCAAATAATGTGGTTAAATTTCAAAATAAATTTTAAAAAAATACTGGTGCTAAAGATTATTTTAAAACTCTGAGCAATTGATAGATGTTTTGGGTGCAAGAATTGCTCCTGAAGGTTCTTTATTTACTTTCTCAAGATGGATGTATGTATATTGCTGGAAGCAACCAAATAAGGCTGATGGGGAAAATAAATAAATAAAATTTCAAAAAATTGAAGATTTCAAACAGCTGTAACTTCTGTTCTGTTTAACCCAGGGTGGGAAATAAAACCGGCTTTGAGTTCAGAACTTCATACTCTTTCTTTTGATATGTCACACTCCTTGATCACAACTAGATTTAAAAATGGCCCATTATTGCTACTTTTACTTCATAAGAAACAAAGAAAAAACATTGAATTAGAAGGCGTATCCAAACTGCACTACGCTACCCGAAGTGGCACATTTTAAATCCCACACTTAAGTCATCAAGTTTATTTTTTTATAGAACACAGTAAAAAATGGAGTGTCAATATTGCAGTGTAAACCTATTTTCCTCTGGATAGAGTAGTTATAACACTATGCAGAGTAAAATCGTCTAAATGGTAGTGTCAAAAGTGAGAGTTAATTCCCACTTGCACACAACGACAAACTCTACTCTGCAGGGTGATGATCATTGTTAATTTTGACACAAAACAGAGTAAAATTAACTCTAAAAATCTTACACTGGCTATAGAGTAAATTTTACACTGATTTTGAGTGGGACCAAATGTTATCTGACAGAGAGTTAAATTCAACTCTTAAAGAGTAAAATTGACACTATGATTTTTACTGTGAATGTTTAATAGACATTGTCGCAAAGCAGCTTTACAGAATTTTAGTGACTTTAATTTTAGTGACCTGAGCTAATTTTATCCCTAGTCTATCCCCAGTGAGCAAGCCTGTGGCGACGGTGGTGAGGAAAAACTCCCTCAGACGACATGAGGAAGAAACCTCGAGAGGAACCAGCCTCAAAAGGGAATCCATCCTCATTTCGGTGATAACAGATAGCGTGATTATAACATTTTTAACATTTTTAACATGAAGTCTGTTTTGTTGAAGTTATAAACTGTTCATTGATGGAAACTTGAGTGTAAAACTGTTCATGACAACTCCAGTCCTAAAGTTACCCAGTCAAATGTAATCCTCAGCCATAAAAATATTACTGTAAGCATCCAGAGCATCTTCCAAGTGCGACTTTCGACTGTCCATATGGGGCCGTCCTCCACAGGGGCGATGTGATGAGACTCCAGCCAGATGTAGGGCATCAAGATGGATCAGGCAGGTCTGAGGATCAGAAGAGGTCTGTGTCTCAATCTCAGGATTAACATGTAACTCAGATGGACAGACAGAGTTGGGGAAGGAGAGAGAGAGAGAGAGAGAGAGAGAGAGAGAGAAAACACAGGTTGTTAGGTAGACACTGAGGTCAGACTTTCTCTGAAGGCTATATATAATGACATAAAATGCTCCAAGACATTCACATGTTATTATAAACACTTATAAACACAATTATTGTTGTAATTAAGCACTATACAAATGAACTGACTTGACTTGCTTTGACTTAATTGTTTACGAAAAGACATTAGAGTTTATCACAATGGTCATAATGCATTTCATAAAATACCACCTAAACTGAGACCAAGTCATGACCAAGACCAAAGTGTATCTTTGTCAAAGTGTATCAAATCATGACCAAGATAAGACCAAGACTTTGAGGGGTTGAGATCAAGTCAAGACCAAGACCAAGGCAGGGCAAGACCGAGTCAAGACTAAGGCTACATCCACACGACAACGGCAACGAGATTTTTTTTTTTTAAATATCGCGTCCACATGGGCAACGGATCAGTAAAATTTCAAGTTCATATGGCAATGCAACGCTTGCTGAAAATGATGCAATACACATGCCACACCACTACGTGCGCTGTAAGACGGTCCCATCGGAGATACCAGAACAATAGAAGAAGTAGACGCATGTGCATAAACCCCTTCTTCTGTAGCATTAGCCACATAAAGTTTTGATTATTAATCAGTAGTGTAAAACAAAAGACGTGGAAAGAGGAATGAATGGGGGTAGATGGAAGCCAGTACGCCAACATTCTGATATCCTCCAGAATTCTTTAATGGTCCAGAATAAATTGAATGCTACACGTTGATAGATTACTTTGTTCTTCTACGCCCTTTTTGAGGAATGTATTGTTGGACTTAAACCAACATCTGAAGAGGTGAGATCGCTCCTTTTTTTTCCTATTTTTGCTGGCGGGATTGTTTTTGTTTTTGGAAAGCGCACGGGCGGTGCGTGGTTTGGTACTGCTTCCACAGTGTTTGGACTAAAGACTCTGCCCTAAGGGCTATTCTCTCTCTCTCTCTCTCTCTCTCTCTCTCTCTCTTTGCACCATTACACAATAAATATTCACAGTGAAAATATTTTGTAAGCGCGTTTCATGAACCAAGTTATAGGATTTGTTGACAACTTGCATCTAGTTCGTTACACTTCTACCCGGCGTGAAGCACTGACAGTCATGTGGTTGTGACGTCATCGTAAACAAATCCGTTCTACCCATCTAGACGACTTCGCAACAGCGCCATTGCCAGATTTTTCCACTCCGGAACCCGTTCTCAAAAGATTTCGTTTTGGGGCACCCAAAACGCCAGTGCCGTGTGGATGCCAGGCCGAAACGATAAACAATTTTATCAGATTCACCTGAATCCGTTGCCGTGTGGACAGGGCCTAAGTCAAGACTAAGACCAGACCAGTGTGTGTAAAGGGGTGGGGGAGGGGTGGCAGCTCTTAACAGGAAGAAAAGTTTTGAATTAGCAATGAATCACGTTATTGGTCGGATTTGAAGCAGGAAATTTTACATCCAATCACAGTCACGATGTCAACAAATAAATCAGACAATGCACAGACAGTTTAGTGAAATTCCCCCCACAGTTGTGGTCTTTACTGGTCTTGAAATCAAATCCCTGAGTCCTCTATGTCTGAGACTGAGACGAGACTGGGTAAAAATGCATTCAAATCCGAGACGAGACTGAGACCTTCAAAAAGTGGTCTCAAGTTCTACAGCAATACTAAAATGTGTCTTATGTTTTAAAATATTAATCTTAAAAGTTCAAACATTCCATCCATCCATTATCTGTAGCCGCTTATCCTGTGCAGGGTCGCGGGTGAGCTGGAGCCTATCCCAGCTGACTAAGGGCGAGAGGTGGGGTACACCCTGGACAAGTTGCCAGATCATCACAGAACTGATGCATAGAGACAAACAACCATTCACACTCACATTCACACCTACGGTCAATTTAAAGCCACCAATTATCCTAACCTGCATGTCTTTGGACTGTGGGGGAAACCGGAGCACCCGGAGGAAACCCACGCAGACACAGGGCGAACATGCAAACTTTACACAGAAAGCCCCCATCAGCCACTGGGCTCGAACCCAGAACCTTCTTGCAGTGAGTTGACAGTGCTAACCACTACACCACCATGCCGCCAAGTTCAAACATGAAAATGCATTAAAAAAATTTCAAACAGTCTCAAACATCCAAGCAAAGTGAAGGAAATAGCTATAATATGTGGAATGGAAAATGTAACAGAAGTGGATGGAAAGATGTAAAGTGCTCCTACGAACAGTGAAAACCTTCATTTATAGAAAGAAGGAAACACAAAAACACAGGGTGTGTTCGAAACGGGGAAAATGCTTAACCATGGAAGGACATTGAACAAGACAACAAGGCAGCAAGGACCGTTTGAAACATGGCTGTATCCTCGATGCTGCCAATTACCCATCAATCTGTGCAGCAGCTCTTTCAAGAAACAGAAAAAATAAAAAGAAAGTGGACAGAAGTTTAGAGAAAAGTGATTTTGGATACAAAGATAAGTTTTGGGGCTTTGTTTGGTTAGATTTGTGAAAAATTGCCAAGAAATAAACATTGTAGTATTTTATAACGCCATAACTGTAACCAAATACATTTGTTTTATATGATTCATGAGACATCTGTTAGCTAACTAGCTAACTCTTCGGTTACATTACATGCTGTACTGATCTCTAGTGATGGGGCAATGAAGCTTTCTGAACCAATGAAGACTGAAATCCAAATGAGTCGAAAAATGTTCATGACTTGAAGCTTTGTGTGCGACAGAGCACACTAGCGGCTCCTAGTGGTAAAGAAAATAGTAGCAGAAGCCAATATATATGTTTTTGTTACTGTTCACATGATACCGTTTACATGGCCCATTCTATAATTGCGGGAACATTTCAAGTGTTGACTGTGTCAGTCATCGTCAACTCTGTTATCGTTAAACTGGGCAATCTATTCACAGAACCGATGATAACAGAGTTGACGTTTCCCATTAATTTGTGTCTTTAACTCCATGTGCTAACCTCAAACTAATAATAAACAGAATTTTATGGATCATATTATTGTTTTTTTTTAAATGAGCGAGAGATTCACTCCAATATCACAGTCACAGAGTTGACGAATAATTAATCGACTGTTAGTGTAAAATCCTCAACATTTTGTTCTAATTAATTAGAGAAGAAACATAACACTCTCTCCCTCACTGCCTTTCTGAAGTTTCCCACCAGAGGAAGTGACATCACTCGGTGCGGGTGTCATGCACATTATTAAAAGTCTTTGTGGATTTTCTGCACTTTTATAACAGAGTCAACAGAGCTGACAAGAACATTGGGACGGATAAAAAAAATATCTTTAGACTGTTGAAATTTCACACCATAACGCAGAAAATAAACTTTCTATATCATTGATTTTATAACAGTTAATAGAATAAACCCCCCAAAAACAGATTGTTAGACTGAATCACTTCATGTTATTTGAGTTGAATGGACGAATCAGGAATTGAAGACAGCCAATAATGTGTGTGTGTGTGTGTGTGTGTGTGTGTGTGTGTGGGGGGGGGGGAGTCTCATCTCATCTCATCTCATCTCATCTCATCTCATCTCATCTCATCTCATTATCTGTAGCCGCTTTATCCTGTTCTACAGGGTCGCAGGCAAGCTGGAGCCTATCCCAGCTGACTACGGGCGAAAGGCGGGGTACACCCTGGACAAGTCGCCAGGTCATCACAGGGCTGACACATAGAGACAAACAACCATTCACACTCACATTCACACCTACGGTCAATTTAGAGTCACCAGTTAACCTAACCTGCATGTCTTTGGACTGTGGGGGAAACCGGAGCACCCGGAGGAAACCCACGCGGACACGGGGAGAACATGCAAACTCCACACAGAAAGGCCCTCGCCGGCCCCGGGGCTCGAACCCAGGACCTTCTTGCTGTGAGGCGACAGCGCTAATCACTACACCACCGTGCTGCCCAGGGGGGAGTCATTTTACTTAATGTTTTATGGATAAATTGGGTCTAACATGTACATCAAGCATCACTATTGGTGAAAGTTTGTCATAATTTGCATTATTGTTCAAAACTGATTCAGTAAAGATTTCTTTTGTGGAAAATAACAAAAGGAATATCATCTCGGAGATGTGAGATGGACCCTGAATTCTAGGTTTCTGTAGAAAGTGTGTAATATTAATTATTAACTGTGCATTTTTACATATTTTGTTTATGTGAATGATGAAAAAACAGTGTGACAGTAGGACATGTTGAGTTTAAGGATTTTCCCAAATGTGAGAATGAGTCGTTTACCTAGTTTGTTAATTTGTATCAGTAAAACTTTCATAAAACTAGAGTACTTGATACAATGTACACGGAAATGCTACAAACGCCACTGGTTTGAACCAGTTTTAACCGCTTCGGAACCACTGATGACCCAGTCATCACTTGATCATGTGACTTTAGCACTTCAATACAAGCCTCAAGCCACTGCTTTGTAATTTTCAAAGCAAGCTCCGGAGCTTCATGCTTTCTGTTGCATCACTACTGACATCACATGTTACCGGAAATGTTTCCTAAAAGGTCGTTCAAAACAACATCCTTAGAAGATGCCTTCAGTCAAAGTCCTGCCTTAGAAGGAACTTGTCTATTATGGCAGTGAGGCAACAAGGTAGCAAACTTCTGTTCCGAACGCAGCCGTGATCAAATAGTAAAAAAATAAATAAATAAACAAGATAGAGACCTGTGACTAAAGTCACAGTAATTTGCACTAGCTGTTACAAACCTGGACATTGTTTAGTCACTGTACCGTATAGATCCGGAACGGTAAGAGACAGAATGACGCTTAGTGAGGAAAAGTTGCGCCCTGCTGCCCTGAACAAAATGGAAAAATCCTATTTTTCATGGATCGTTCTGGATCAGTGATCCAGATCAGCACCAAAAGTCACAGCAATGTAATTCAGCCCAGAGGTATTCTTCCCATGAAATTTGGTGATGATTGGTTGAAAACTGAGGGAGAAATAGCATCCTAAAAATGTTAGGAGAAAAACAAGAATAATAATAACAATAATAATAATAACAAGAAGATTAATAAAGTAGAAAGATCCTGAGTGAGAGTAACAATTTGCACCAGCGCTGCTAGCGCAAATTTAAAAAATATCCTATATATAATATAATATATAATATAATATAATATCCAGTGTTGTAGTTGAGTCATTAAACCTCGAGTCCAAGTCCAGTCTCAAGTCCCCAGTGTTCAAGTCCAAGTCATTAAAAAAAAATTTGAGTTGAGTCACTATTGATCCGAGTCGAGTCCAGGAACAAGACTCCAACTGCACCATTTGACGGTGGCTGTTTCAGCACCATTAACATTAGTTTGTTCCTGAACATGGCGTATGAACAAATGAATGTGCTTCTCTTTACATCTTTAACAACGTGTTTTCTTTCTCTCTCTCTTCCCCCCCCAATCTGTCCCTCTGAGTTACATGTTGGTCCTGGGATTGAGATGCTGGCCTCTTCTGCCCCTCGGACCTACTTGATCCATCCTGGTGTCCTGTGTCTGGTCGGAGTTTTATCGCACCGCTCCTGTGAAGGACGGCCCCATGAGGACAGTTGAGGGTTATACCTGGAGGACGCTCTGGACTCTTACAGTAATGCTTTTATGGCTGAGGACTACAGTTGTCTTGCTAACTTTAGGACTGCAGTTATCATGAACAGTTTTGCACTCAAGTTTCCATCAATGAAGAGTTTATAACATCAACGAAACTGTCCTCATGTTAAAACTGTTAATATTATAGTCAGGCTGTCTGTTGTTGCCCAAATGAGGATGGGTTCCCTTTTGAGTCTGGTTCCTCTCGAAGTTTCTTCTTCATGTCGTCTGAGGGAGTTTTTCCTTGCCACCGTCGCCACAGGCTTGCTCATTGGGGATAGATTAGGGATAAAATTAGCTCATGTTTTAAGTCGTTCAAATTCTGTAAAGCTGCTTTGCGACAATGTTTATTGTTAAAAGCGCTATACAAATAAACTTGACTTGACTTGAGTCTTTATCTGGGAGTGCGAAGTATTCTGTCAGAGACAGTTGGGAGATGGATGTAAGTGCAGAAGGTGTGTTTATTAATGCAAGTGAAGACAGTAAACAATCCAGAATGGCAGGCAAAATCGTAAAATGGTGAAACAGGCGATAGATTGAGCAAGGCACAAACAGGTTATCGTAGACTCGGCAGAATCAAAGACGAAAAACAGGAAATCAGGGATCAGGAAACCAAACAAGGAAATAAGGCTCGGTAATATGTCAGCAACGCAACTCAATACTTCGCAAAGTAAGTGTGTTTTCACAGTATTTATGTAGGCACGCTGATTGCACTTTATTCCTGTTCAGGTGCGAGTCATTTACGGTGTGTGCGAAAGTCCGCTTGGCGCACGAGCTGTCCGGAGCGCGCCCAAGAGCCTATCTGATGCACGCACCAAGGCATGCAGGTGTGACACTCTTGCACGAAATTAGTACAAAACTTATGTCAAATTATTATGGCATGTTACAAAAAAAAAAGAAAAAATCCGAGTCCTCGTCTCCAGTTTATGAGTCCGAATGCAGTTAATGTACGAGTCCGAGTCCAAGTCTGAGTTATCAGTGCTCTCAAGTCCAAGTCAAGTCACGAGTCCTTAAAATTAGGGCATGAGTCGGACTCAAGCACTACAAGCCTGATATCACACACCAACATTTTTCTTCCTCATGGTATTGAATTTGAAGTAAGGGTGCACAAACTTTTGCACCCAAGCATCTCCACTTCTGCTTCCTTGCTTCTTTGCTTCCACACTTCCCTTCTCAATGCTTGCGTGTCTCACATTTGACAGCAAGACCCCCGAGGGTCGCTTTTGCGTGATCTGAGAAGGACTCAGGCAAGAATTTTGAATGTCTCAGCTTCCTGCCATTCTATACGTGTCACCAAGCCTTTACATCGGAATTCCTATAGGAACGCCGACACTCGGAGATCTGTCTGCTCCAGGAACAAAGCTCTGCTTCCATACACTGACTGACCTCGCTGGGGAAAAAGTGACCAGCGGCAGGCTCAGTCACCCCAAGTCTGCTCTCTGCTCTTCTGGTTCTGGCCCGCAATTGTAAAGTCCGACTGCATGACCACACAGTCTCAGAGCCTGGAAAAGGGGGGCAGCTTGGGAGGTCTCGTACTGGAGGTACACACGCAATGACAGGATGTGTTTGCCATTTGCTGGGCTTTAACCCTGTAATCATCATAAGGACCAGATACATTGCATGTGCACGCACACTAGGAAGCTGCCGTGTCTTTTGGTTACGTGCAAGGAAAACTGGGTCAAGTTGTATCGGATCACTTGACAGAACAAACGTTTCCTTTAAAAAAAAACACATTAAAAGTTGTCAAGGTGTGATTTACAATCGTCATTTGCAGAACAAACAGTTGTGCTCATGCTCATGTGTTCACAGAGAACCGACACACATTAATACGACCGCAACACGTGTTAAACCGGCTGCCTTTAACTCTGCGCATGGTATGGTAGCAGCACGCTGTACGTTTTTTTCACTTCTCCCTTTCTCGTCACACTCCATAAACCATACGCAGTGATTAATGCATCAATCATGCAACATGAAAAAAAGACGACGAGTCTTTTAGGTTGTTTTTTTTTTTTTCAAACCCAGGACTGTCAGGACAGCCAGCGCTGTGGCTGAGTGACAGGAATATGGATGCTGTTGCTGGTAAATGAGCTCTAACGGTTCCTCAGGGTCTCACCACACGTCCAGCCGCTGCTCTCAGTCCACTGATAGAATTAAGGAGCACTTGAACCGTGCTGCTCGCGCTTCCTGAAGCAATTACCATGACACAGCAGGGCCACCGGGCTCAGCAGGTCGTGTGTGTGGAGTGGCAGAGGATTCAAGGGGTGTTTACACATGGCTACGCAGGGTGGATCCCGCCACCCACGCAATGTAAAAAAAAAACATATTGAGTTTTTCTTTTCGTGTTTTTACACAGTCAAAGCCATGACAAATCACCGACTCGGCACATAACGTGAAGAAATGTTACATTACATTACATTACATTACATTACAGACAGATGTCCTTCGTCCTCATCTGGGAGAAGAATAAATACAGAAGTGAGAGAGGAGCAAGAAGAAGTTATTACTGTCGCAACATTTTAAAAAGTCACTTTTACTGCACATGAAGTAATTATTCTTTTTTTTAATCAGATGTATTACACGGGCGGCACGGTGGTGTAGTGGTTAGCGCTGTCGCATCACAGCAAGAAGGTCTGGGTTCGAGCCCCGTGGCCGGTGAGGGCCTTTCCGTGCGGAGTTTGCATGTTCTCCCCGTGTCCGTGTGGGTTTCCTCCGGGTGCTCCGGTTTCCCCCACAGTCCAAAGACATGCAGGTTAGGTTAACTGGTGACTCTAAATTGAGCGTAGGTGTGAATGTGAGTGTGAATGGTTGTCTGTGTCTATGTGTCAGCCCTGTGATGACCTGGCGACTTGTCCAGGGTGTACCCTGCCTTTCGCCCGTAGTCAGCTGGGATAGGCTCCAGCTTGCCTGCGACCCTGTAGAACAGGATAAAGCGGCTAGAGATAATGGGATGAGATGAGATGTATTACACTCAACTTCATTTGAAGAGTTTGGCTCCAAAATGCTATATATCCAATTCTAATGTTTCAAGAAAAATCACTTTTACTGATTACAGGAAGTGATAAAAGGAAAACCACTGTATCCATCCATCCATCCATCCATCCATCCATCTATCTTCAACTGCTTATCTGGATCCAGGTTGCGGGGGTAGCAGCCTAAGCAGAGCAGGCCAGACTTCCCTCTTTACCAGCCATCAGGTCGCCAAGTGTTTTATTCCTCTTATACAACAGCAATATTGGATTGATGACAATTGAAGAGTTTGGTTCCAAAACTCTAAATATCCAATTCCATTGTCTCATCTCATCTCATTATCTGTAGCCGCTTTATCCTGTTCTACAGGGTAGCAGGCAAGCTGGAGCCTATCCCAGCTGACTATGGGCGAAAGGCGTGGTACACCCTGGACAAGTCGCCAGGTCATCACAGGGCTGACACATAGACACAGACAACCATTCACACTCACATTCACACCTACGCTCAATTTAGAGTCACCAGTTAACCTAACCTGCATGTCTTTGGGCTGTGGGGGAAACCGGAGCACCCGGAGGAAACCCACGCGGACACGGGGAGAACATGCAAACTCCACACAGAAAGGCCCTCGCCAGCCACGGGGCTCGAACCCGGACCTTCTTGCTGTGAGGCAACAGCGCTAACCACTACACCACCGTGCCGCCCCCAATTCCATTGTTTTAAGAAAAATCACTTTTTCTGATTACGGGAGGTGATAAAAGGAAAACCACTGAATCTTGTTTTAAAATGTATTGACTAACTCTCAAAAAATGAAATCCAGAACTAATTAACAGCTTTTAACTGAACTAAGTAATTATTTTTTTGTCAAGTCACTACCGTACATATCCACACCATGGCATTTTCCCCCAAAATGCTACATATCCCTTTCTATTTAAAGTGTATTTAACCATGCTCTTTCATGACAGATTATTTCATTTTATAGATCATTTGAGGTTTTTTAGATTATATTATCGAAATTATTCATAATTCAGCGTGAAATTGTCTGATAAATGCGTTAAGTGACGAAGCGATTTCCTACTTCATGGGCGCAACCATCTTAGAAGACTTCACGCCAGTGGTGGCCTCTGATTGGCCAAATGGATATGTCTGGTTTTGAGAAAAATCGGTGATGGCGCTTGTTGCGTTTTTGAATGAAAGGCCGTAATGCAGTGTGTAAATCAATGGCAGATATCATGTTTTGGCGAAAACTGAATATGGTACGAGTAAGATATGATAATTGCTGATGGTTTGGTGGCAGGAGTTTCAATTTTTCAAATTTGGCGTTTAATGCGTTTTGGAACCAAACTCTTCATTTATACGTCAACATCAGTGTCAGAGACGACAGTTTTAGTATTAACTCCAACTGCAAATATATGCAGCATCCTACAAGCGACTAATTACAGTGATCCGGTTGAGCCTTTTCCACATCCAGATATCACTCTAATAATCCACAATGCATCAGAAGACTGTTGTTTTGATGCCCATGCACATGACATACCTGCAATTTCATCGATCATAACAATTCAGTTTTCTCAATTCGATCTAAATTACTGTTTAAGATGATGTAAATTAACAAACCCATGATTCCTCAGACCGATCTTTAATTCCGCACTCACAACTTCATCTCGAATTAGTTCATATTTGGTGTTTGATACACAAAAAGGAAATTTTTCATCTGAGTTCCTTCCGGGACACAGAGAACCAAAACCAGGACATAAATCTTTATATGTCACTCATGAAGAAAATCACACGTTGGCTTGAAGATGTGAAGTTTATCTTCTCGTGTTGAAAAACTCACATTTTGCATACGAAATACATCATGGATCTGAGTGACATATTTAAATACTATTGGCTGGTGTTGAGTGGTATATCAGATATATTCTATTCAGCTAGCATGATATTGAACAAGTCGAAGATGAGTAGCTGAATGGAATATATCTGATATACCACGAAAAAAAGCCAGCCAATATTATTATTATTATTATTATTATTATTATTATTATTATTATTATACATACACATTCCTTTTGGGTGTTCAATGTGTCTTTCTGTTTCAAAATTCTCTCAAAAGATTCTGTATTTAACGAAGCAAACCTGGCGGCCATGTTTGTTTACAAATTGTCCCAGTCGCTCGCTCACTAGTGTGGAAGTTTTACGTTTCCAACGTGTGACATCATGTTGTCTCAACAACCAACCATGCAATATCGTAAACCATATTCAATGCTCATTCTCCATTGGGTAGAATGACATAATGCATGTAGGATAAGCGATATGCTAACAATATTGCATGCTATCAAACCAAATGAATGAAACCCAGTAGACGGGAATAGAACACGTTTTTATTCCATCGAAAAAGCGTCCTGTATGGATAATAATTCCTGATATTTCACTCCGATGGCGTCACTCCCAGTGTTTTCCTGCGTGGTGTCAAAATGGTGAACTGGTTCAAAATTAAAATTCTTTTGATTAACTTGCGTATTTTTATTTTTTTTTGTGTGTGTGGATGTGTCCATATAATATGAAGAACATTACACGGTGGCGCGAAGATATGAAGTTTATCTATAAAACCATTGTTTTGTCATATACAGTGGTGCTTGAAAGTTTGTGAACCCTTTAGAATTTTCTATATTCTGCATAAATATGACCTAAAACATCATCAGATTTTCACACAAGTCCTAAAAGTAGATAAAGAGAACCAAGTTAAACAAATTATACTTGGTCATTTATTTATTGAGGAAAATGATCCAATATTACATATCTGTGAGTGGCAAAAGTATGTGACCCTTTGCTTTCAGTATCTGGTGTGACCCCCTTGTGCAGCAATAACTGCAACTAAACGTTTGCGGTAACTGTTGATCAGTCCTGCACACCGTCTTGGAGGAATTTTAGCCCGTTCCTCCGTACAGAACAGCTTCAACTCTGGGATGTTGGTGGGTTTCCTCACATGAACTGCTCGCTTCAGGTCCTTCCACAACATTTCAATTGGATTAAGGTCAGGACTTTGATTTGGCCATTCCAAAACATTAACTTTATTCTTCTTTAACCATTCTTTGGTAGAACGACTTGTGTGCTTAGGGCCGTTGTCTTGCTGCATGACCCACCTTCTCTTGAGTTTCAGTTCATGGACAGATGTCCTGACATTTTCCTTTAGAATTCGCTGGCATAATTCCGAATTCATTGTTCCATCAATGATGGCAAGCCGTCCTGGCCCAGATACAGCAAAACAGGCCCAAACCATGATACTACCACCACCATGTTTCACAGATGGGATCAGACTTTGATAGATCCCCGTTCTTTAAATAAAACAGGGTGCCCACTCACACCTGATTGTCATCCCATTGATTGAAAACACCTGACTCTAATTTCACCTTCAAATTAACTGCTAATCCTAGAGGTTCACATACTTTTGCCACTCACAGATATGTAATATTGGATAATTTTCCTCAATAAATAAATGACCCAGTATAATATTTTTGTCTCATTTGTTTAACTGGGTTCTCTTTATCTACTTTTAGGACTTGTGTGAAAATCTGATGATGTTTTAGGTCATATTTATGCAGAAATATAGAAAATTCTAAAGGGTTCACAAACTTTCAAGCAACACCGGGCAATAATTATGAATTGCTGTTAGTTTCAGTGACACAGAATTTATTCATGATTCATTTTTTAAATATTTATAATAAATTGATTAAATTGAAGGAAATTGATTCAGTTTGAGTCAGTTGAATGAAAAACTAATGTGACACTAAAATCCATTTTATTTATGTCTGAGAAAAAAATAATGATAATATTTGTTCAGTCACATTCATGCACTGGTCTGGAGCATCCGAGCATTAAGGGTGTGTTTATTTTTAGACGAGTCTGCATTAAATTTAATTAGCGCAAACGTCTCGACAAATCGCCCGAATTCCCAACTGCCCTCCAGAGAAGGAAACGCTTGGAATTCTGCCCTGGGAAGGTCACTCCTCTGCTGCGTTTGGGCTGCAGCATGCACCACGGTGAGGGTTAAAGGTCATAAAGCCGGGTCATTCCGCTCTGCCCTGGCGCCTGCCGGCACAGCCCTCAGATTGTTCGGGGGAAAAAATGGAAAGAAAAGAAAAGGCAAACTCTGAGACTCTGAGCTCAGAGGGCTTCCCGAGCAAAACAACCCATGGGTTTCAACACAAGCAGCTCGCCCAAGGCCACTCCGGTGGAATTCCACATCCTGACTCCGGCTTGGGAAATATGAGGAATTATCCCGCGAGCCTATCTTCCTGAAGGCTGAGCTCGAATCAACACACCTATTCAGAGGAATTAACTTTGTGAGGAGTCGCGTCGCATCAGCAAGGAGCGAGGGAGCGACTCCGCCAGAACCTACACCTCATTATCACCACATTTATTTGAGATTTTACACCATGTACAGGGCGGCACACTCCAGCACATAAAATCACATCACTTTCAAGAATATTTTCCTCTCTGATCGATTCTGATTTCAAAAGCAAAAGCTCTGTTTCAACAATGAATTTTAAATACATGCAGAACCAATCAAAAGTCTGGACATGCCTTCTAATTCTAATTAAATGGGTTTTTTTTTAATTCATTAAAAAACACTTCATGCCTTAAAGTAATGATGGATGTTGTTTCTCTTTACTTAGTTGTTCGGTTCTTGATATAATATGGATTACTATAGTTGTGGATGGAATAGGGCTGTTTACTGTATTTTCATTATTTACTATTTACTGAAATTAATCTAGTAATTACCTTTTGACGAGGCACCTGTTAACTGAAAAGCATTCCAGGTGACGACCTCATGAAGCTGGTTAAGATAACACCAATAGTGTACAAAGCGTCATCAAGGTCAACGCTGGATACTTTGAAGAATCTAAAATAAAATATCAAACATATTTTGTCATTTTTAACACTTTTTTTTTTTACGACATAATTCCATATAAGTTCCAGATGTTATTTCATACTTTTGGTAGTAGAAAATAGTCAAAAATACAGGAAAGCCTAGAGTAGGGGTGTACAAACTTTTGACTAGTACTCTACCAATCAAACCTTTGTACACCCCTACTCATACCCATCTACAGAAATATGAAAAAGTAAAATGAAACCTATTTAATGCTTTAACTCTGAACAGTAGACAGGATCTCGTGAAGCTTCTCAGCATCTTCTCACCCAGCGTCATGAGCAGGAGCTTCACCCACGAGGATCTTCTTAAACCTCACCTAATTTGCAGAGAAAATTTGATTTTTAAAAAACTATTGATGCAGAAATAAATATCTACACGGGCATCACTGCACCTACAAACGACTTTCAAATATAAATGGTGCGTCACCACAGAGTGAATCCAGTGGAGCAAAAGTGCATCTGGAGATATAACGGCGTGAAAGGAAACTGATGACATAGAACACTGGAAAGAAAGTAAAAGGTTATTTTATTATATTAAATTTAGATGCATCTCTGAACAAAAAAAAGAAAATCTACGAAATTGCAGATTTATCACTTTTTGTAAATAGTGTAGTTTATAAACCTGTACATCATGCTAAAATCTGTATCTCAATTCAGAGAAATAAGTAACTACATACCGTAATACCGTATATTACGTAACTACGAGATATATTCATTTATAATATCATTTATTACAGCAACACATTAGAAAACAGAAACATACAGAGGGTGCAGCAACACAGAATAAAAAAAAAAAAAACAAGCAAGAAATAAAATTTCTACATGCTGCTAAAAATGAAATATTTATTTATATATTTATTTTTTAAAAAATCATATATTTACATAGTAAAATTTTGGGAAGATTATTCCAAACTGCTGATTTTATAATAGAGACTGGCAGCATGCTTTAATAATAAAAAAAAAGAAAAATAAAGACAAATTATTATTATTATTATTATTATTATTATTATTATTATTATTATTATTATTATTATTAAAGTCATTCCAATTATTTCTTTATGTATTTTAATATACTTTCTGTTTATGAAGTAACAAAAATGCACATGCATTTATTCAGTAACTATGACATTCACTTCCCTTATAAATATAAAAACAGATAGATAGATAGATAGATAGATAGATAGATAGATAGATAGATAGATAGATAGATAGATAGATAGATAGATAGATAAAAACAAATTAATACACAAAGTAAACAAATAAATTATCATTTTAGTGTTTTACCTGCAAATATTATAGTCTATTATATTATAGTGTATGCGGAGAGATGTGTTTCCCTGCTCACAATTTTATCTTGTGTTGTAAATTAACTTATTATTTATTTATGTATTTATTTATTTGCTCCTGAATTAACCCTTTACGCTCCTCGGAGCTGTTTGTAGCTCGAAGCCAAAGTCACTCACATCATTAACGTTCACACCTTTCCTTTTACTTTACTAATAAATACTGAATAATATTCTTCAAGATGAATAACTAGATAATAAGCCAGACAGACAGACAGGCAGACAGACAAGCAAGCAGGCAGACAAGCAGACAGGCAGGCAGACAGACTGGCAGGTAGGCACACAGGAAAGCAGACAGACAGACAGGCAGGAAAGCAGATAGACAGACAGGCAGGCAGGCAGACAAGCAGACAGACAGACAGGCAGACAGACAGGCAGGCAGACATGCAGGCAGGCAGGCAGATAGACAGTCAGGCAAACAGAGAGACAGACATTCAGGCAGGCAGACAGATGGATACATTCTGGCCTGTGCCTCTCTGCTCTCTGCACAGCATCACATTTTTCCCCCACTGGAGCCCCTTCCTACAGACACATGGGCTGCAGCTCAGGTCCAGACAGCTCTGTGTCTCTTCCTGTTTCTTGAACCAGGTGTTAGCGAGCAATTATCACAGCCAATGAGGCAAAGCCTCTGACATGCAAACTGCTCCTGGATGCTCGCTGACAGAACCTGAGCTCTGGACTACACCTTAAACAATCCCGACATCTCTGAGGTGAATATCTGCAGCGGGGCATCAGGACAGACAGCGGGTGAGTCCGTGAGTCTCCGGGGGTCATTTGGTATCATATTAACTTCTATAAAAGCTTGTGTGTGTGTGTGTGTGTGTGTGTGTGTGTGTGTGTGTGTGTGTGTGTGTTGGTTGGTGCAGTTCGAGCTGAAGGGCTGGGCTCTAGGCCTTGATTTGGCCCAGCTGGAGGAAGCGAGTGATCAGAGCCGGGTTGGTGCAGACAGAGCTAAAGTAAACAGGCGCAGTGGCTGAGCAGGCAGTTAGCAGCCCTCGGACAGATGATCGGGGGGCCTGCGTGGACCACACACACAGCCGTGCGACTCCAAGACCACACAGGGACTCGAGAGGGGAGTGTATGTGGGCCTACGCTACAAGCAAATACACGCCCCATCGGCAGGGCACTCCTACGGGCAAAGGCTAGTGCCGGGTCAGGGCAGAGCACGCGATATTAACAATCCGGCATGGCCTGGAAATGCGGCGAGCCGAGCCAGGCTCCTTTTAATTTTAGAAAATGTTTTCGCGCACAAACAGGAAAGACTTCATTTCATTGCTTACATCTCAGCTACATTTGTAGAAATACTGTAAATAGAATGAAAAAGGAAAACAGGACACACTGTGGCTAACAATAAATGGATTAAAAAACGTTTAATTGTTGACGTTGTGAAGTTTATTTGGTTACTGCCTAAAAGCGGACCTGTTGAGTTTATGAGCAAAATGCATTTTTTGCACGAGCACAAAATTATCCTGAATAGAATAATAATAATATTATAGCATCATGAATGAACCATCGAATTGTGTCATGTGTCATGTTTTTCACCTCGATATATCACTGCATTGTCTTGTGACATTACTATGACACCAATAATGAGATACATATTGCAGTTATGATACAGATTTATTCCTTTCTTTGACACTGCAGGCCATGCGCCAGAAACAACACCACGACATTTATTATGGTGTGACTCTGCTGGGTGCCTGGTGGACAGCAGTGAACCAGCACTTTCGCTTTACATCACTACTATAGAGCTGCCATCCAATATTATCGCACATTAGAACTCATCGATATTGATATCGATCCGCGGTACGTTTAGATTATCTAACACAAAGGAAAGATGCTCATAATTGCTAGTGAACTGGACAATAATTATGTTTAGACGAGTGTACGGAGTAAGAAATCGTTCAGGTAAAAAAAACAAAAATTAAAAATAAGCACTGGATAAAATCCCATCTATCTCATGTAAACAAAGATACAAATTTCGTTCTCTGGTGGTCAAGTGTTTATGAGATACGTTGCCTTGCACTTATGATCAGGTTCCTTGTGGTGGTACAGATGTAGTTCGTATGTACGGTCGTTGAACGGTCACAAAAAATCAGCTCGATGCTTTACCATATTCTCTGAAGTATGGAGCTCCAGGAAGGAGTCTCCAGTGTTAGTGCTTTGTAATGAAGGTTTAATGACAAACTGTGTCAAGAGAGAGAGAAACGAGAGGCTGGTGAAGGAATGAATATTCTCTCACTCTCTCTCTCTCTCTCTCTCTCTCTCTCTCTCTCTCTCTCTCTCTCTCTCTCACACACACACACACAACTCCAGGCTCAGTTGAGCGAATGCCATGCAGGTCATTTGTCTGAGAGTTTATCTGGACAGTGTCAGGCTGACCCGAGGGGCAGATAGACGAGTAATGCTCTCAATCATAATTACAACCAGCACCTCCAGCATGTAGAGAGAGAATGAGTGAGTGAGGGAGAAAGGAGTGTGTTTGGAGTGTGTACACGACTGGAATCAGCACCTCTGTAAGAGATAAGGTGATAATGTTATGCTAATGCAGCTAACGCACTGTGAAACACTACGGCTGGGAGTGAGACGGGTCAGTGAATCCTGGAGCCCAAGGGTATTCCGATTACATCATAAATAAATAAATACATAAATACACACATAAATAAGACCCAATTTTCACTTCACCCCTCAACAAAAAATAAAACTTTAATATCTCGAATTCATTTCGAAATCCAACTAAACTTCTAAACAGACTCTGACAGGAAAGGTTTTTTTTTTCTTCTTGAAATTCTGATATGAAAAAATGAAAAGTTAGAAAGTGCTGCACTGAAATACAAACGTAATTCTGATCCACTGAAGTGTTTAATTAGAACGTTGCCGTGTCGTTGTTTCTGTGTGTGTGAAGAGTGTTGAAGGAGAACCGTTTAAGGAGCGACAGCGTAATCATGTCACATGAGTAATGAGGAGTGTGTATCGCCGACGATGCAAGAACACATCTCCGAACCGTACTTATTCTCGATAAACTGAAGCTCTTACAAACAAAAATTCATGTGCAAAAGTCTGAGGCGCATGTAAAGAAATGCTGTCGACCAAAAATGGCTTAAAAAATAATGAAATTAAATGTTTCGACATTAATAAAATACTCTAAACAGTAAGCAGTAAGCCGTAATAAATGAATAAATGAAACAAAGTCAATATTTGGTCTGAGACGACCCTTTGCTTAAAAAAATAAAATTAAAATAGTAGTCTGAAGTCCAATGGGCGCAGTTTTATAAGGAAATGAGCTGTAGATTTTATTGAGCATCTTACAGAACCAGCCACAGTTCTTCTGGACACTTTGACTGTCACACTCGCTTCTTCATTTTCCACCAAAAAATTTCCAGTAGCCTTCATTATGTTTTCTTTTTTAATCTGAAAAGTGCTCTCTTATGTAAAGTAAAAGGAAGTAAAATTTATTCATATAAAGTCACAAAGTGCTTTACAAAAGCAAATACAATAGAAATAACACAAATACAGTACAATCACAGTAAAATAAATAACACACACAACAACAACAACAACAACGTGTTTAAGGAACAATAAATATATGTTATTTAGCAGCTGGGAGGTCCGTATGGTGAAATACCGTGACCGAGGTCTTGAAAGTACTGAGCGAGATCCTCTGGGCCGAGGTCAGTATTCAAGGCCGAGGTCACGGTATTTCACCATACGGACCGACCTTAAGCTGGGAAACAATTTTTTTTCTTTACCAAATTCTAACAGAAAACGAGAGCGCCCGAAAGGGAAAAAGCCGAGGCGCCATTTTGAATCCTCATTCACGGCTGTAATGCAAATTTCTTCCTCCTCGGTATACAAGTGCACTTCCATGGCAGTGAAAAATAACTACATTTTGCCACCTATGTAGTCCCCTATTTATACAAATAGGAGTCATTCAGGATTCAGCCATGTTTTTGCTCGGCGTTAGCAAGTTACAGGTTTTTAGCTTTCTCCTGAAATGTTTTCTTTTATTTCTTCTTCCTCAGGGTAGCAAAACTCGCTTTCGCTGTGAACACTGTCGTTATCGCTATCCATGCTGTAAAATTAATGCTATTCTCCTGAGAAATGCGAAAATAAATGTTGACAAAAATTGCTACTATGTTTGTTGTTGTTGTGAACGAGCGAGTCGCCAGAGGTCCGTATCCGGGGTCCGTAACTGGGGTCCATGTCGTGGGATACGGACCTGCTCGGCAGCCAATCAGAGCGCAGGATTTGATGGAAACCGGACCGCGAAAAAAATAAGAAATCTCATCCATGCAAACATTTTGGTACATTGAAAAAGCCCCTTGCTTGTGCAAGACCTTAAAAAGAAGTGTGTTGATTTTTGTAGGAAATATTAAATTTTGTGACGTTTCAATAAAACAAAATGACATTCTTATAATAGTGTAAAGGTACAATATTAAAAAAAAAAAAGTTAAATCTAGAACCTGGATCAGTTCTTTGCTGTGTTTCAGCATAAGAACTGTTCAATGTGTGATGTTAGATTAGATTAGATTAGATTAGATTAGATTAGATTAGATTAGATTAGATTAGATTAGATTAGATTAGATTAGATTAGATTAGATTAGATTAGATTAGATCAAACTTTACTGATCCCTTTGGGTGGGTTCCCTCAGGGAAATTAAGATGTAAAACTTTATAGAAGTGTTTCCATGTAAGACACTTATGAAACCAAGAGCACGTCCTATGAAAAGGGCGTCCTCAATGAAACTATTCTTTTCTTTATTTTTTATTCCTTAATGGTTCTGTAGAACCCTAGAACAGAATGGTTCCCTCGCAGAAATAACCATCAGTGCTAGAAGTGCTATGTAAAAATTTAGAACAATGTTTTGCTTTCACCGACGACTCCAAGCAGGACGCCTTTCTGCCGGGATCAGACTACGCTCTACCGCATTATTGTCTCTCATGATGATCAACATGTTGGATCAGGTGATTATAGTGGCAGAAGGTCTTGCCATGTCTTGGTCAGGAGACTGGAAACATGACAAGCCTGACTGCGACCAACCACTGTTCATACCTGTCCATGTTGTCAGGGAAGAGAGTCAAGAAATGATCAATCGTGGCTATTAAAAAACGTGTCATTGGAGTTTTTATATATATTATATATTCAGACTATTTCTTGAAAATCACCTTGAGTGACTTGTGAAAATGGCGGTCAATCACTTTGTCACCGTAAGTGAGGAAAAATGACAAATGATGAAAGAAAATGCTGTTCCTAAAAGCACTAAAGATAGCCTCGGTCACAACCGGCCGTACGTGCTCCTATGGCCAGTCTACGTGCAAGAAACGCAAGAAACGTATGGAGGGCGCGCGTGAAATGCACGGAGGGCGCGCATGTGATGTGCTGATTTTCAAGCCGTAGACTGGCCGCAGACCGGCTGCAGAGGTTCTTTGTCATGTCAAACAAACTCTACGGGCGCTTACGTTTTTTTTTCAAGTTGCAAGACAAACTTACGGCCAACATGCGTCTTTCTCCATGAACAAAAAAAACACAGTGATTTGGGAAACGCCAAAAATCGCACGGCCAAAAAATCGTACGTCCGGTTGTGACCTAGGCTTAAGCTACAAAGTTTGGTCAAAAACTATTCAAAGGTAAGGTGGAATTGTGATTTATTTTACTGATTTCAAAACAAAGGATTTTATATGACTTGATGTAGATAAGTGACACAAGTTTGTTCTGCGCCATTATTATATTTGCATGACACTTTTGAAGTTTGAAATAAATCTCATCTCATCTCATTATCTCTAGCCGCTTTATCCTGTTCTACAGGGTCGCAGGCAAGCTGGAGCCTATCCCAGCTGACTACGGGCGAAAGGCGGGGTACACCCTGGACAAGTCGCCAGGTCATCACAGGGCTGACACATAGACACAGACAACCATTCACACTCACATTCACACCTACGGTCAATTTAGAGTCGCCAGTTAACCTAACCTGCATGTCTTTGGACTGTGGGGGAAACCGGAGCACCCGGAGGAAACCTACGCGGACACGGGGAGAAAATGCAAACTCCACACAGAAAGGCCCTCGCCGGCCACGGGACTCGAATCCGGACCTTCTTGCTGTGAGGCGACAGCGCTAACCACTACACCACCATGCCACCCTTGAAATAAATGATTTTTAAATATATATTTTTAATAATCACCTGTGTATTTATACAAAAAAATATTTATCCACCTCAGGCTCGACTTTGTCTCGGTTATTATTTCAATAATATTGTCTGGCTTTTTTTCATGGTATATCACATACATTCCGCTCAGCTAGCATGATACTGAATGATTCGAAGACGAGTTGCCGACTGAATGGAATATGGCAAGTGTGGTCCGATGTTTCTTTAATTCCACACTCACGTTCTTCACCTCGAATTGGTTCATATTTGGTGTTTGATACACAAAAAGGAAATTTTTCATCCAAGTTCCTTCCGGGACACGGAGAACCAAAACCAGGACATAAATCTTTATATGTCACTCGTGAAGAAAATCACACGTTGGCTTGAAGATGTGAAGTTTATCTTCTCATGTTGAAAAACTCACATTTTGCATACGAAATACATCATGGATCTGAGTGACATATTTAAATACTATTGGCTGGCTTTGAGTGGTCTATCAGATATATTCCATTCAGCTAGCATGATATTGAACAAGTCGAAGATGAGTAGCTGAATGGAATATATCTGATATACCATGAAAAAAAGCCAGCCAATATTATTATTATTATTATTATTATTATTATTATTATTATTATTATTCATACACATTTCTTTCAGGTGTTCAACGCATCTTTCTCTTTCAAAATTCTCTCAAAACCTTTCATATTTAATGAAGCAAACCTGGCGGCCATGTTTGTTTACAAATTGTCCCAGTCGCTCACTCGCTAGTGCGGAAGTTTTACGTCTCCAACATGTGACGTCATGTTGTCTTGACAACCATCCATGCAATATCATAAACCATATTCAACGCTCATTCTCAATTGGGTAGAGTGACGTAATTTCTTCACTCGTGAAGAAAATCACACATTGGCTTGAAGATGTGAAGTTTATCTTCTCATGTTGAAAAACTCACATTTTGCATACGAAATACATCATGGATCTGAGTGACATATTTAAATACTATTGGCTGGCTTTGAGTGGTCTATCAGATATATTCCATTCAGCTAGCATGATATTGAACAAGTCAAAGATGAGTAGCTGAATGGAATATATCTGATATACCATGAAAAAAAGCCAGCCAATATTATTATTATTATTATTATTATTATTATTCATACACATTTCTTTCAGGTGTTCAACGCGTCTTTCTCTTTCAAAATTGTTTAATACACTTAATACTGTACATACTCGATCTGAAAAAAAATTGAAAACTCAAAACTCAACTCGTCCCCGTGGGAGAACCATCAGTGTCGTCAATATCTCGAACCCTACGTACAACAGAATATTTCCTGATCAGAAATGCTTCCAAGTAAAACCCATTTACGAAGCTAGAACAGTTTTAAATCATAAAATAAAGTTCAATCTAGAACCCGTAATGGATCTTCAGCTTGTCGATATCAGAGAACCCACTGTCAAAAGAATGCAGTCTTAAAAAAATTCAATCGAGAACCCATAATTTGTAATTTGTAGTTCTGTTCCTTTCAGAGAAATGTAAAAGCTTCTTTGTAGAACATTATAGAACCCCATCAGAAAGGACCCGAAGAAGAACCCTGTTGGAGATCTAAGAACCTTTAACTTTTCATATCCTTAAATCTAAAACCCATAATGGTTCTTCGTTTTGTCCATGTGGAAGAAAGACTCTATGGAGAAAACTTTAGGAAGTGAAGATGCCTAACATAGAACCCTTCCATAGAACTCCCGAGGAACCCGTTCTTTTTCTTGAACATATCAGGAGACAAGAAAAGGATTATCACTGATCTCATCTCATCTCATTATCTCTAGCCGCTTTATCCTGTTCTACAGGGTCGCAGGCAAGCTGGAGCCTATCCCAGCTGACTACGGGCGAAAGGCGGGGTACACCCTGGACAAGTCGCCAGGTCATCACAGGGCATTATCAGTGATAGTTTGAATTAATTCTACTATAGTCGTGTTTAATGTGTAACAAATGAATGTTATGAATTTTAAACACTTTTTTGTCGAAAATACATGATGAACAGTGTGTGTGTGTGTGTGTGTGTGTGTGTGAGAGAGAGAGAGAGAGAGAGAGAGAGAGAGGTTTTTGACTCTGACTTGGCTGAAAGACACATAATACTAACATGTTAAAAATATTTTAATTAAAATTGTTTTCCATCTTTTTTTGTGGCAAAACAAACGAAACAAAAAAAGAGTGACGTAATACATGTAGGATAAGCGATATCCTAACAATATTGCATGCTATCAAACCAAATGAACGAAACTCGCTCGAAGGGAATAGAACACGTTTTTATTCCATCTGAAAAGTGTCCTGTATGGATAATAATCACCAATATTCACTTCACCTTCAGCGAATAACTGTTAAATATTTAGGCACTGTTTAAAAGCGGAGCTCCTGATGAGTGTAAAATGCGTTAGTAAATAATCCCATGTTATTTTTTAAAAAGCAAATTAATAATAAGCGCTGGATAAAAACCCATCTATCTTATGTAAGTAAATGATACAAATTTTATTGTCTGGTGGTCAAGTGTTTATTAGATATGTTTGCCTTGCACTTACGATCGGGTTCCCTGTGGTGGTACACGGACGACGTTTGTTTCTACGGATGTCGTACGGTCACAAAAGTCATAAAAAAATCAGGTCATTGCTTTACCATATTCTCTTTAATATGGAGCTTCACTCTGTGTGAAGCTTTGCTATCAAAGCAGGTGAGAAAATACAAAAAAATTCTGACATGGTAGACTTTTCTTCCAAATGTCATGGGGCATCCCAGATGCCACATTTCATCACTGTTCTTTGATTATGGTACACTACAAAGCCTGTTCATCATTCCAGATGTTCGTATTCAGACCTGGCGCTGGTATTTCATCAGCCACAAAAAACCCGTGTCAAAATCAGGCTGAGTTTGTGTCATCAAGATCCTGACATTCATCGAGCTAAAAACCCCAAACTATCAAGGCAGTCTTTAAAAAGGCTAAATCTAGAACCCGGATCAGTTCACTGTCTCGTCCTTGCAGAAGAATCCTTAAAGCTTTTATATTGACTCCAACAACAGAATGAGGTTTCCCAATCATAAAGGGTTCCAAGCAGAACATCTTCAGGAAGCTAAAAGCACCAAACTATCCAAAGAACACTTAATACTGTACATACTCGATCTGAAAAAAAAAAATTGAAAACTCAAAACTCAACTCGTCCCCGTGGGAGAACCATCAGTGTCGTCAATATCTCGAACCCTACGTACAACAGAATATTTCCTGATCAGAAATGCTTCCAAGTAAAACCCATTTACGAAGCTAGAACACTTTTAAATCATAAAATAAAGTTCAATCTAGAACCCGTAATGGATCTTCAGCTTGTCGATATCAGAGAACCCACTGTCAAAAGAATGCAGTCTTAAAAAATTTCAATCGAGAACCCATAATTTGTCATTTGTAGTTCTGTTCCTTTCAGAGAAATGTAAAAGCTTCTTTGTAGAACATTATAGAACCCCATCAGAAAGGACCCAAAGAAGAACCCTGTTGGAGATCTAAGAACCTTTAAAGGAACAGTCCACCGTACTTCCATAATGAAATATGCTCTTATCTGAATTGAGACGAGCTGCTCCGTACCTCTCCGAGCTTTGCGCGACCTCCCAGTAAGTCAGACGCAGTCAGACGCGCTGTCACTCCTGTTAGCAATGTAGCTAGGCTCAGTATGGCCAACGGTATTTTTTGGGGCTGTAGTTAGATGTGACCAAACTCTTCCGCGTTTTTCCTGTTTACATAGGTTTATATGACCAGTGATATGAAAAAAGTTCAGTTAAAAAAATTGAAACGTAGCGATTTTCTATGCTATGGAAAGTCCGCACTATAATGACAGGCGTACTAACACCTTCTGCGCGCTTTGGCAGCGCATTGATACGGAGCTTAGATATCAATGCGCTGCCGAAGCGCGCAGAAGGTGTTAGTACGCCTGTCATTATAGTGCGCACTTTCCATAGCATAGAAAATCGCTACGTTTCAATTTGTGTAACTGAACTTGTTTCATATCACTGGTCATATAAACCTATGTAAACAGGAAAAACGCGGAAGAGTTTGGTCGCATCTAACTACAGCCCCAAAAAATACCATTGGCCATACTGAGCCTAGCTACATTGCTAACAGGAGTGACAGCGCGTCTGACTGCATCTGACTGACTGGGAGGTCGCGCAAAGCTCGGAGAGGTACGGAGCAGCTCGTCTCAATTCAGATAAGAGCATATTTCATTATGGAAGTACGGTGGACTGTTCCTTTAACTTTTCATATCCTTAAATCTAAAACCCATAATGGTTCTTCGTTTTGTCCATGTGGAAGAAAGACTCTATGGAGAAAACTTTAGGAAGTGAAGATGCCTAACATAGAACCCTTCCATAGAACTCCCGAGGAACCCGTTCTTTTTCTTGAA
Organism: Neoarius graeffei; assembly: GCF_027579695.1. NCBI lineage: Eukaryota > Metazoa > Chordata > Actinopteri > Siluriformes > Ariidae > Neoarius > Neoarius graeffei. Next base: position 6,525,133 of record NC_083574.1, read on the forward strand.
CATATCAGGAGACAAGAAAAGGATTATCACTGATCTCATCTCATTATCTCTAGCCGCTTTATCCTGTTCTACAGGGTCGCAGGCAAGCTGGAGCCTATCCCAGCTGACTACGGGCGAAAGGCGGGGTACACCCTGGACAAGTCGCCAGGTCATCACAGGGTATTATCAGTGATAGTTTGAATTAATTCTACTATAGTCGTGTTTAATGTGTAACAAATGAATGTTATGAATTTTACACACTTTTTTGTCGAAAATACATGATGAACAGTGTGTGTGTGTGAGAGAGAGAGAGAGAGAGAGAGAGAGAGAGTTTTTGACTCTGACTTGGCTGAAAGACGCATAATACTAACATGTTAAAAATATTTTAATTAAAATTGTTTTCCATCTTTTTTTGTGGCAAAACAAACGGGTTAAAATAAATGCCAAGAAATTGTCATGAAGTGTTCGGTGAAAGTCAGATGGTTGCTAATTTTAAACAGACCCGAGTATAAAAAGAAAAGGGGGGAAAACACTTTAAATAGATGAAATTACATGAATGTCATGTTTTCATATGAAGAGTAGCTTTTTATTATTATCCAAATCTATTACAACATGATTTTCATTTCCCTTGTTCACAATATCTCCCATTAGCTGGAACCTGGCATTGATGCTAGTTTAACCTAGCATTAGCAAACCATAGTTAAATATAGTCAGTTAGCATAATTAGCAAAACTATAATCAGCAGCAACTCGGAGTGCTTTTTCTTTTCCAAATTAGATGGAGTTCATGATTTCTAGGGAGGGAAAGGAGACACCTCATTTTATACACATCTTTACTTCCTTACTCAAGCATCCTGAAGCAGTTGAGCGATTAGCGATTAGCATTTATGCTCCATTTCAACACTGTAGACCAGTGGAGCAGGGAAACACCTTGAAAACACACACAGTTTTAGCTTTATAGCTTTAAACCTGCATCCTTTACAGTGTGTTTTGTGTTCATGAATTTGATTAGATGCTAAACTGAGTCTGTTTATTTGGCATCCTGTCCATGCAGGCCTCAGCTGCAGGTATTTTGAAAACCTGAGTGAAAATTCATGGCGTAAAAAGGCCCTTTTCTTGTAAATGTGCGAGTAAATATGAGTTCGAGTGTTCAATTTCAATAATACTCAACTGAAATATAAACACGGCAAATACTCCATACAGTACTTAAGTACGGGAATGAAGTACAATTACTCCTGAGGTAAAAGTGTAAAAATGTGTTAGAAGTCGCAGAGAGATGACGGAATGTTTTTGTAACGCAATCACACAATCCGATGCCTGTAAAATCATCCAGAGTAAACGAGAAAAAACAAATCTGAAAATTCGACAATGCATGCTGGAGGAGATGGAGCTGAGTGCAGAGATACGGAGAGAACGCATGCTTGAGAGCGGAGGACGATAACAGGACAAGCATGGTGTGTGTGTGTGTGTGTGTGTGTGTGTGTGTGTGTGTGTGTGTGTGTTTTAAATGAAATATGGCTAAGAGGCAGAGAAAGAATAACACAGACTCTCTCCTTCCTGCAGGGCTCAGAGGGTGTCTGGGACCCCACTGGGCGACACAAGGGTCACGACCCCATCCATACAGGGAAGCTATCTCTCTCTCTCTCTCTCTCTCTGTCACACACACACACACACACACACACACACACACACACACACACACACACACACACCACACACAGAGTCATATGCAGCATGGGAACTACTGAATGGTGTGAAAGACATGCGTGTGCTCATATGAAGGACACACACACACACACACACACACACACACACTATGAGAACTACGGAAAGGCTAGGATTACATACACCCTCATATACACTTGTGTGCACACACACACACACACACACACACACACACTGAAGCCAGTCACACACTGTCCTAAAAATAGACACAGTTGTCATTTGTTGTTTGCTTTTCAGGATGATGTAATTAAAAACTGTTCAAAAATGTTTTTATAAAAATTTTATAAAATATTAACAATGACAAACCGACACGAGATGATTCCTATAAAGTGATGCCTGTGAAAAATAACCTGTATAAACCTTTATAAACACGTCCACACTGCAAACGAATAACGAGTAAAAACATTCTCCAAAAAAAAACCCCACAGACGAACTCAAGAATATTTTTATTTTTAAAAATGGTAATAAAAAATAAGTTTTATTTTATTACACAACATTCAAAATACCACAATTAAACCAGATGAAAAGAAGATCTCTTTTAAAAATAATTTACATGCCCAGACTGCAAAACGACTAAAGAGTAAAACAAAAACAAACGATAAAAAAAGTAGTGCATTAGATTACAGTCGAGTAGAATTCAGTAGCACACGTCATATGATCAGGAGTAAATTATTTATTTATGTGTCTTAAAGTTTTTAAATTAATGTTTGAATTCAGATTTTAAAAATATGACGAAAGTATAAGAATTAAACAAACAAGGAAACAAGCAAATATATGATTGTTGTTGTTGTTGTGTTAATGCTGAGATGGTACAAAAGAACAACATTTTAAAACCGGCTAACTGAAATTAAAAAACAAACAAACAAACAAACAAACAAACAAACAAACGAATAAACAAAGAAGACAAACAAAGACTATTAGGCCCACCTGGTTATATATGAACTATATATTTTATTTGTTTGTTTTAAATTTATTCCTGTGTGTGTTGTATTTAAAGATAGTTTGCAGTGTATTTGTGTATAAATCTGAAATTTTGCCCAACACTGTGGAAGCAGGATATAGCTGAGGGACAAGGAGAAGGTGGTGGAGAAGGTGGTGAAGTTGAAGGAGAAGGTGAAAGAGGTGAAGATGGTGGAGAAGGTGAAGAAGGAGAAAGTGGAGAAGGTGAAGATAGTGGAGAAGGTGAAGGGGGTGAAGATGGTGGAGAAGGTGAAGAAGGAGAAAGTGGAGAAGGTGAAGATGGTGAAGGTGAAGGAGAAATTGGTGAAGGAGTGTGTGTTGTATTTAAAGATAGTTTGCAGTGTATTTGTGTATAAATCTGAAATTTTGCCCAACACTGTGGAAGCAGGATATAGCAGAGGGACAAGGAGAAGGTGAAGGAGAAGGTGAAGGAGAAGGTGAAGGTGGTGGATACGGTGGATAAGGTGGAGGTGGTGAAGGTGAAGATGGTGGAGAAGCTGAAAGTGGAGAAGGTGAAGGAGAAAGTGGAGAAGGTGGATAAGGTGGAGGCGGTGAAGGTGACATCAGTGGTTTGTAGCATATACACCATACCAGTCAAAAGTTTGTACACCCCACTCTACTCATTCATAGGTTTTTCTGTATTTTGATCATTTTCTCCACTGCAGAATAAAACACCAAAACTCTGAAACAACATATTTGTTTAGATTACGTGATAAACAAAAAGTGGTTTAAAAAAAAAATCATATTTTAGATTCTTCAAAGCCGCCACTGTTTAGCCCCCCCCTTTTCCTTAATATTTCTTTTTAACGTCCTGTAAATGAGTTGGTGTGAGATTTGGACACCTGAAATAAAACACTGGTGGTGTTTCAGCATGTTTTTTTCACTGGACTGATATTTTAAAGCAGCTACACAGTTCGATAACTCACACTGCACATTACACACAACATCAGCTTCATGAATCTTCATAACGCTTCTCTGTGGCGGGTCTGTGGAGTGGGTTAAACCACGTTTACGGTTGTTGTTTTTATCATTTTTGTGCTTTCTGCAGCTCACAACATTGTCTCTCTCTCTCACACACACACACACACACACACACACACACACACACACACATCTTTCCGATGAAAATGTTTGTATATCTCATGCTGTATTTTTAATACGTCTCATGTGCATATTTATTGACTAAAAGTAAGTGCACCCTGTGTTTTATCAATTCAGTCCAATAAACAGCTTTCAAGGCTGAAGCTAAATACTAAAGCTCTCATCTCATCTCATTAGCCGCTTTATCCTGTTCTACAGGCAAGCTGGAGCCTATCCCAGCTGACTACGGGCGAAAGGCGGGGTACACCCTGGACAAGTCGCCAGGTCATCACAGGGCTGACACATAGACACAGACAACCATTCACACTCACATTCACACCTACGCTCAATTTAGAGTCACCAGTTAACCTAACCTGCATGTCTTTGGACTGTGGGGGAAACCGGAGCACCCGGAGGAAACCCACGCGGACACGGAGAGAACATGCAAACTCCACACAGAAAGGCCCTCGCCGCCCACGGGGCTCGAACCCGGACCTTCTTGCTGTGAGGCGACAGCGCTAACCACTACACCACTGTGCCGCCCCCTGAGAAAGTCGTTTCCTTTAATTATTATAGTATATTAAACTCAACAATTCGTTTTTAATCGTCTAAAAATGAAATAAAGTGAATAAAACATTGTCTGGTTTATAGGGTTAAAATTTCTGAGGTTTAAAGAGTCCTGAGTTTAATTAATGAAATAATTGGTAAAATTTGACCAATAAAAGAGCGTATGATAAATATTTAAACGATAAATATACAGAATAAATCGTTATGTGTATGATGGAGATGTTGATTCATTGGACACTGTCAAGTACAAAACACACATACACACACACACAGAGAGAGGGAGAGATGGACAGATAAGCTGACAGAAATGGACAAACCAAGACAGGAAACGAGCCAAGAAGAGAAAGAGCGAGAGAAGTGGAAGTGTGCTCGCTGTTCTTCTATCAGGTCCCTCCAGATGGCGTTAATCTCCTTTATGGGGCTTCAAATTATGTTTGACGTCAGAAGTGATCGCTCGTTTGAGCTGTGCTCACTTGAAGTCAGAGCAAACACCCTTCAGTCATTCTTTCATTCGGACATTACAGCTGCAGAGCGAGAGAAGAAATCCAAAATACATGTGAAATACAGATCAAAGTGGTTTCCAAAACACAACACACGATTATTAGAGTCATTAATTATCAAATAATGGAAATGACAAGCTTGGATTCACACCAGCCAGCCACCATGCAACCATACGACCCGTTTCACTAATCGACTTTTAATAGTGCATTCACAGAGCGAAAAATGGTTCTAATCGCTCTATTTTTCACTTTCCTGATTTTCCTGATCATAGAGGTGCAATGGGATGCAGCGGCGCTTTAGTCCTTTAGTCCTTTACTCTGCCCAGCTCTGTCACCTCCTCATCGGTACGTCCTGCTCAAACAAATCAGAGTCCGAAGGTTTGATTTTCATGCTAATATCACCGTCAACACCGTCACACATATTACATTACAGAATTTAGCAAACACTCTTATCCAGAGTGACATACAACACACCCAGAGCAGCCTGGGGAGCAGTTGGGGTTAGGTACCTTGCTCAAGGGCACTTCAGCCATTCCTGCTGGTCCAGGGAATCAAACTGGCGACCTCTTGGTCCCAAAGCTTCATCGCTAACGTTTAAGCTTCCGTGGCTTTGCCATGGCTTCTATCAACTAGATCTTTCATCATCTCATAGATCTAGTTGAGCCGAATCATATAGCTGCAGTGCATTCTGGGATTTTGATTCTGACTTTTTCACCAAAGTCTCTACTCGTTCTATGATGGATTTCTCATTAATGTGATGTTAAATTGTGAAATGATTGTGAGTGAATATGAGAAGAAGCATTCAACCATTTTTTGGACGTTTATCACTTAAAGCGAGACTGCCTTTCAGATTTTTCAAGTGTAAGTCATAAAAAGAATTTTCCCTGACACCTGATTATTTTTGTTTAGTGGACTGAAAGCTACTGAATTTGAATCACAGACTTCCAATTTTATTAGTTTTTTTTTTAAAACAAAACAATTAATGAATTTAAGGCCACATGGCCCTAAATTCACCACTATTTTTTCCTGCTTCACCATGACCCAGTTAAAGATACTATGTCATGCATCATGTGGTGGGCTTTCCCCGTTCACGCAAGGCATTGTAGGATACAAATTTGAAACAGGAGAGAAAAATGGAGGACGTGAAAGTGTGAATGAAACGTGAAAGACTGACTACAGTAACGGAAAGAAAGTGAGAAGTAAAGACGTTATGTTATATACGAAGGAAAGGAAACGCAGGACCAAAGTAATAAATATCGGCGCTCAGCGAGCACCTCAGTGCACATTATTTGCTTTAATCCCCTCAAATTAAATAACTTCCCAGCCGCAGAATGGCCTGATATTTTGTGAGATATTACAGAAATAAACATATATCACAATGACCAAATTTCAGAGGGAACTAAATTTCACCGATTTTATGAAATTGAAACGCCGTCTCGCTTTAAAGGAGAACTGAAGGCAAATTTTTAATTATAAAAATTCTATTTATCTCATTTTATTAAATACAGGAATGCATTTTTGATCGCTATTGTGTCACTGCTATAGCAAGTTATGAGTGTTGGAAATATGCTCTGTAATATCAGTCCATACAGTATGTCAAAGCAATGGCCGTAAACGAGATTCGTTGAGACCTGTGCGAAATATTGTAGGATGGACGTAAAACGTACAGTGGAAATCAAAGTGACCGACATCTGCCAACGTTGTCAAAAGACGCACGTGCTCTCTTTCGAATGCTGATGTAATCAAGCCGGAAGTTTTGTTTGTTTTGATAGCAATCAAGAAAGTATGAAAAAAGTCGGCAGTAATCGTCATTTAAACTCATTTTTGGGGGCGTCGTGGCTTAGGTGGTTAAGGCGCCATACCATGAATGCGGGCGACCCGGGTTCGATTCCGGCCCGAGGTCATTTCCCGATCCCTTCCCGTCTCTCTCTCCCGCTCATTTCCTGTCTCTACACTGTCCTATCCAATAAAGGTGCAAAAAGCCCAAAAAAATATCTTTTAAAAAAAAAAAAACTCGTTTTTGTGCAATATTTCATTTGGCAAACAGTTTTCAAAATGGCGGTACTGACACCTGGCTGACACTTCTTCACGTTTCGAAGTCTCGCACAAGTCTCGTGAAGATCGCGCAGATAAGCGACGCCTGCCGTGGACCAAACGAACTAAATTCAACACGGCTAAAAACCGAATAGGCCGATAAGTATAATATTTAATTGCAATTAGTTGCCAATACGAGTCACGATATAAGGTTACTAAAACCGAAAACGTCATTGAATAACACATTAATTAAGAAAAAAGCAAGTTTAAAAATGACTTCCGTTCTCCTTTAAGTTTGATGTTGAAATTTTCCTTTCTTTCTTAAACATCACTGTAACCGGACTAGTAAATGATAAGCAATTATTTGAAGAGGTTGACCAAAATAGCGTGATTTGTTAGCGATGAACAAGCAATTAATTATTTTAAAATAACTGCTTGCGAGACTCTAATAAATAACGATATTTTGTGAAAACTGAGTTCAATAATTGTTCTATCATTCAAATGATTATAAAGTTTGCGTGATGAGTCAGACGATAAAGAAATCAGATGCAATCACTGTTTTATTTAAATCTCATCGAACTCAGACTACAGAAGTGTGAAGTAACTGCATATGAGCAGACCGTTATTCGTAGGCAGTTATTTGCGGTTCACTCATCCAATCAAAACGCCGTAAAAATTAATAATTTGAATGGTAACAGTGTTTATCTGTGACATCAGAGTGATGCACAACCGCTAACTTCTAACAAGAATGATGAAAATACAGCACTCACTAATTAAAGCTAATCATGTAATCTTTATTTCTTAAGATAAAGACACATATTAAACAACTAAAAACATTACAATATAGAAAACACACACTAAAAAAAATATGGAAATGATAAAAATATCCTGTTCACAATTTATACTTAAAAATGAGTCTATTTACATAAAATTCTGAAATCTACTGGAATTTATTTGAGGGTGACGGCTACGGCTTTTCCTTTCCTTTTCAGTAAAATAGCGTATAACAGCTGGGGCAGGTCTAAATTACATTTCTTAAAAATATTAACATCTGCTTTCTCGAACAGATTATGAATATTTACTTTATTTGAGCTATATTTCGTTATATATCATCTGTCAAAAAAATTCTGAATTTGCGTCAGATCTGAGTAATTAACACCAGAATCAAAAAAGATATGACGGATATTTAATACAAACATATTTAATGTTTGAAGGTGAACTTTTATTTTAATGTTTAATAATAATAATAATAATAATAATAATAATAATAATAATAATAATAATAATAAATTGCAGTCAGGCTTGTAGTATATCTGTGGTTGGTAGAAGAGAGCAACTGGACTTGCTTGAAGATTCTTGAAAACGTTTCGCCTCTCATCCGAAAGGCTTCCTCAGTTCTGTCTGACTAATAGGGAGTATCAAGTATTTATCCTCTCATGGATCATCATAGAATCCGAATCAGAATGCTGATGGCTGCATTGTAGGTGGCTGATAAAAGATGTCAGACAGAACTGAGGAAGCCTTTCGGATGAGAGGCGAAACGTTTTCAAGAATCTTCAAGCAAGTCCAGTTGCTCTCTTCAACCAACCACAGATTACTATGTACCTGGATGACTGAGATTCTTCACAGATAGGCTTGTAGTATACGAGTCCGACTTGTGCCCTAATTTTAAGGACTTGTGACTCGACTTGGACTTGAGCACTGACAACTCAGATTTGGACTCGGACTCATGCATTAACTACATTCGGACTCATAAATTGGAGACGAGGACTCGGATTTTTTCTTTATTTTTCGTAACATGGCATAATAATTTGGCATCAGATATTTATCTCATCTCATCTCATCTCATCTCATTATCTGTAGCTGCTTTATCCTGTTCTACAGGGTCACAGGCAAGCTGGAGCCTATCCCAGCTGACTACGGGCGAAAGGCGGGGTACACCCTGGACAAGTCGCCAGGTCATCACAGGGCTGACACATAGACACAGACAACCATTCACACTCACATTCACACCTACGGTCAATTTAGAGTCACCAGTTAACCTAACCTGCATGTCTTTGGACTGTGGGGGAAACCGGAGCACCCGGAGGAAACCCACGTGGACACGGGGAGAACATGCAAACTCCACACAGAAAGGCCCTCGCCGGCCACGGGACTCGAACCCGGACCTTCTTGCTGTGAGGCGACAGCGCTAACCACTACACCACCGTGCCGCATCAGATATTTATATCTAGATTAATTTTTATACTAATTTCATCAGATAAACTCTTGGGTGCACTCCGGACAGCATGTGCACCGAGTGGACTCTCGCACGTGTGCCGTAAATGACTCGTACCTGAACAGGATTAAGGCGCAATCAGCACGCCGATATAAAAACTGTGAAAACACACTTACTTTGCGAAGTATTGAGTTGTGTTGCTGACATATTACCAAGCCTTATTTCC